>NW_022196901.1:17156161-17176510 GCF_008632895.1 Mastomys coucha | reverse complement strand
TAAGAATTTCATAAATTCATTGTTTTTAATAGCTGAGTAGTACTCCATTGTGTAAATATACCACATTTCCTGCATTCATTCCTCTGTTGAGGGACATCTGGGTTCTTTCCAGCTTCTGGCTATTATAAATAAGGTTGCTATGAACATAGTAAAGCATCTGCTCTTATTACATGTTGGACCATCTTCTGGGTATATGCCCATACGTGGTATAGCTGGGTCCTCCGCTAGTACTATGTCCAGTTTTCTGAGGAACTGCCAAACTGATTTCCAGAGTGGTTGTACCAGCTTGCAATTCCACCAGCAATGGAGGAGTGTTCCTCTTTCTCCACAACCTCATCAGCATCTGCTGTCACCTGAGTTTTTAATCTTAGCCATTCTGACTGGTGTGAGGTGGAATCTCAGGGTTGTTTTGATTTGCATTTCTCTGATGACTAAGGATGTTGAATATTTCTTTAGGTGCTTCTCTGCCATTTCAGTATTCATCAGTTGAGAATTCTTTGTTTAGCTCTGTACCCCATTTTTAATAGGGTTATTTGGTTCTCTGGAGTCTAACTTCTTGTAAAGATCTTTTTCCAATCTCTTGGTTGCTGTTTTGTCCTATTGACAGTGTCCTTTGCCTTACAAAAGCTTTGTAATTTTATGAGGTCCCATTTGTTAATTCTTGATCTTAGAACATAAGCTACTGGTATTCTGTTCAGGAAATTTTCCCCTGTGCCCATGTGCTTGAGGCTTTTCCGTACTTTCTTTTCTAGTACTTTCAGTGTATCTGGTTTTATGTGGAGGTCCTTGATCCACTTGGCTTTAAGCTTTGTACAAGGAGGTAAGAATGGATCTATTTGCATTCTTCTACATGTTGACCTTTAGTTGAGCCAACACCATTTGTTGAAAATGCTGTCTTCCACTGGATGGTTTTAGCTCCTTTGTCAAACATCAAGTGGCCATAGGTGTGTGGGTTCATTTCTGGGTCTTCAATTCTATTGCATTGATCTAACTGCCTGTCACTGTACCAACACCATGCAGTTTTTATCACAATTGCTCTGTAGTACAGCTTGAGGTCAGGGATGGTGATTCCACGAGAAGTTCTTTTATTGTTGAGAAGAATTTTCTCTATCCTGTGTTCTCTGTTATTCCAGATGAATTTGCAAATTGCTCTTTCTAACTCTGTGAAGAATTGATTTGGAATTTTCATGGGGATTGCATTGAATCTATAGATTGCTTTTGGCAAGAGGGCCATTTTTACTATACTAATTCTGCCAAATCATGAGCATGGGAGATCTTTCCATCTTCTGAGATCTTCTTTAATTTCTTTCTTCAGAGACTTGAAGTTCTTGTCATACAGATCTTTCACTTGCTTAGAGTCACACAAAGGTATTTTATATTATTTGTGACTATTGTGAAAGGTGTTGTTTCCCTAATTTCTTTCTCAGCCTGTTATCCTTTGTGTAGAGGAAGGCCTCTGATTTGCTTGAGTTATATCCAGCTACTTTGCTGAAGTTGTTTATCAGGGTTAGGAGCTCTCTGGTGAAATTTTTGGGGTCACTTAAGTATACTATCATATCATCTGCAAATAGTGATATTTTGACTTCTTCTTTTCCAATTTGTATACCTTTGATTTCCTTTTTTTGTCTAATTGCTCTGGCTAGGAGTTCAAGTACAATACTGAATAGGTAGGGAGAGGGTAGGCAGCCTTGTTTAGTCCTTGATTTTAGTGGGATTGCTTCAAGTTTCTCTCCATTTAGTTTGATGTTGGCTACTGGTTTGCTGTATGTTGCTTTTACTATGTTTAGGTATGGGCCTTGAATTCCTGATCTTTCCAAGACTTTTATCCTGAAGGGGTGTTGGATTTTGTCAAATGCTTTCTCAGCATCTAATAAATGATCATTTGGTTTTTTTTTTCTTTGAGTTTGTTTATATAGTGGATTATGTTGATGGATTTCTGTATATTGAACCATCCCTGTATCCCTGGGATGAAGCCTACTTGATCATGATGGATGATCGTTTTGATGTGTTCTTGTGTTTGCAAGAATTTTATTGAGTATTTTTGCATCAATATTCATAGGGAAATTGGTCTGAAGTTCTCTTTCTTTGTTGGTTCTTTGTGTGGTTTAGGTATCAGAGTAACTTGGCTTCATAGAACAAATTGGGTACCTTCTCTTTCTATTTTGTGAAATAGTTTGAGGAGTATTGGTATTAGGTCTTCTTTGAAGGTCTGATGAAACTCTGCATTAAACCCATCTGGACCTGTGCTTTCTTTGGTTGAGAGACTATTAATAACTCTTTCTATTTTATTAGAGGATATAGGACTGTTTAGATTGTTTATCGGATCTCGATTTAACTTTGGTACCTGGAATCTGTCTAAAAAATTGTCTGTTTCACCAGTTTTCCAGTTTTTTTGAGTATAGGCTTTTGTAGTAGGATCTGATGATTTTTTGGATTTCCTCAGTTTCTGTTGTTATGTCTCCCTTTTCATTTCTGATTTCGTTAATTAGGAAACTGTTTCTATGCCTTCTAGTTAGTCTGGCTAAGGGTTTATCTATCCTGTTGATTTTCTCAAAGAACCAGCTCCTGGTTTGGTTGATCCTTTGTATAGTTCTTTTTGTTTCTACTTGGTTGATGTCAGCCCTGAGTTTCATTATTTCATGACGTTTACTCCTCTTGGGTGAATTTGCTTCTTTTTGTTCTAGAGCTTGTCAGGTGTGCTATCAAGCTGCTAGTGTATGTTCTCTCCAGTTTCTTTTTGGAGACACTCAGAGCTATAAGTTTCCCTCTAGGACTGCTTTCATTGTGTCCTATAAGATTGGGTATGTTGTGGCTTCATTTTCATTAACCTCTAAAAAGTCTTTAATTTCTTTCTTTATTTCTTTTTTGACCAAGTTATCATTGAGTAGAGCATTGTTGAGCTCCCACATGTATGTGGGCTTTCTATTGTTTATGTTGTTATTGAGGACCAGCCTTAGTTTGTGGTGATCTGATAGAATGCATGGAATTGTTTCAATCTTCTTGTATCTTTTGAGTCCTGTTTTGTGACCAATTATATGATCAGTTTTGGAGAAGGTACCATGAGGTGCTGAGAAGAAGGTGTATCCTTTTGTTTTAGGATAAAATGTTCTGTAGATATCTGTTAAATCCATTTGCTTCATAACTTCTGTTAGTTTCACTGTCTCTGTTTAGCTTGTGTTTCCATGATCTGTTCTTTGCAGAGAGTGGGGTGGTGAAGTCTCCCACTACTGTTGTGTGCTGTGTGCTTTGAGTTTCTTGTATGAATGTAGACACCCTTGCATTTGGAGGAGCACAGATGTTCAGAATTAAGAGTTCATCTTGGTAGATTTTACTTTTGATAAGTATGAAGTGTCTCTCCTTATCTTTTTTGATCACTTTAGGTTGAAAGTGGACTTTATTCAATATTAGAATGGCTACTCCAGCTTGGTTTTTGGGACCATTTTCTTGAAAAATAGTTTTCCCGCCTTTTACTATGAGGTAGTGCCTGTATGCATCAAAATGTTGGGTCCTTTTTACGTAACCATTCTGTTATTCTATGCCTTTTTATTGGGGAATTGAATCTATTGATATTAATAGATATTAAGGAAAAGTAATTGTTGCTTCCTGTTATTTTTGTTGTTAGAATTGGAATTCTGTTCATGTGGCTATCTTCTTTTAGTTTTGTTAAAAGATTACTTTCTTGCTTCTTTCTTGCTTCTTCTAAGGTGTAGTTTCCCTCCTTGTGTTGGTGTTTTCCATTTATTTTCCTCTGTAGTGCTGGATTTGTAGAAATATGTTGTATAAATTTGTTTTTGTCATGGAATATCTTAGTTTCTCCATCTAGGGTAATTAAGAGTTTTGCTGGGTATTTGTGTTCTCTTGAAGTCTGTATGACATCTGCCCAGGATCTTCTAGCTTTCATAGTCTCTGGTAAGAAGTCTGGTGTAATTCTGATAGGCCTGCCTTTATATGTTACTTTTGTTGAAGATATTTCTGTCCCTTTTAAGTTGGGAATCTTCACTCTCTTATATACCTATTATCCTTAGGCTTGGTTTTCTCATTGTGTCCTAGATTCTCTGGATGTTTTGGGTTAGGAGATTTTTGCTTTTTGCATTTTTTTTTTTTTTGACCATTGTGTCAATGTTTTCTATGGTATCTTCTGCACCTGAGAGTCTCTCTTCTCTCTCTTACATTCTGTTAATGATGCTTTTGTCTATGACTCCTGATCTCTTTCCTAGGTTTTCCATCTCCAAGGTTGTCTCCCTTTGTTCTTTATTGTCTTTATTTCCATTTTTAAGATTCTGGATGGTTTTGTTCAATTCCTTCACCTGTTTGGTTGTGTTTTCCTATAATTCTTTAAGGTATTTTTGTGTTTCTTCTTTAAGGGCTTCTTCCTGTTTTCCTGTGTTCTCTTGTAATTCTTTAAGGAATGTTTGTGTTTCCTCTTTAAGGGCTTCTAGCTGTTTACCTGTATTCTCCTGTATTTCTTTAAGGGAGTTATGTCCTTCTTAAAATCTTCTATCAGCATCATGAGATATGATTTTAAATACAAATCTTGTTTTTCTGGTGTGTTGGGGTATACAGGACTTGCTGTGGTGGGAGTACTGGGTTCTGATGCTGCCAAGTAGTCTTGGTTTCTGTTGGTAGGATTCTTGTGTTTGCCTTTCACCATCTGGTAATCTCTGGTGTTAGATGTTCTTGCTGTTTCTGGCTGGAGGTTGTACCTCCTGTTGGTCTATAACCCTGTGTCAGCACTCCTGGAGACCAGCTCTCTCCTGGCAAGACTTGTGTACAGAGGGCTATGGAACAGTCCCATTCATTTCCTGGGTACAGAGGGAGGCAGGAAGGACCCTGTCCCAGCTGCTCTCTGCTTCTATGGCCTGTGCCTCTTGGCTAGCCCCACCTTCAACAGTCACCAGAGAGAAAATGGTAGTCTCACCTGAGTCCTGGGGTTAGAGGACTCCCTGGAGACGAGCTCTCTGCTGGCAGGAAAGGTGCACAGAGGGCTGTGGACAGCCCCACCTCCTGGGTGCAGAGGAATGCAGGAAGCCCCTGGTTGACCCTTGTGTTAGTTATTTCCAGGTGCCAGGGAGAAGCAGTATGTCTGAGTCTATGCCATCTTATTGGAATTGGAAGTTAACTTCTGTGATTATCCTTTTCTAAATCCTGTAAGCCTTTGTTAGTATTTATTATGAAATATGTTCAGGGTAATTCAAAACTCAATTGAATGACAAGCCTTCTGTAAACTAGAAGTGCTTAAAATAGATTGCCTATAGTGTTCAAGTAGAAGATGTTTTGCTATTGTTTAGTGAGCTTTTCTCCAACAAAGATTAAGTCCTTCCGAGATGTTACTTTATAACCTACATACTCTTCTTTCTTTCCTTGCTGAAACTAGAGAATGTATGGATCAGTTTCTGCTCCTAGCAGTGTAATGACAGAGGTGACTCTTCTGTGTATCTTTCTTGGGTATCGTATTTGTCAGTGAATCCTGAAAAGCTAGATGAGAAAGACCATCTTGTCTTTGCCTTATGCATTCCTCTCTGTGTGTGCTGGAGTGGACAGGGGAGCTTCTGTGTCTAGAAATGTCTGACGTGTGTACCCTGACTGCCTCAAGCTATTTAGTAATAGTAAGCATGGAGACCTGCTCCTCTTGGGTTGTCATGAATATTTCAAGTTAAGCAAGAAAAATCATTTTCTGTGATGTTCACATTCTACAGTAAGTTGACAAAAGTTTAATGGATATATAATTTTTTACAAAATAGGTAATTAAGGATGAGATGGTAGAAGAGGTAAATGTCCTTATATTTATGCAGAAATAGGATTAATTTCCTATATTTTTCTAAAAGTTTTGATTTAGAATTTTAAATTGATATGCCTGAAATTTAAGGAATTAAGCCCATAAATTATTTTTGTGCTTTCCTATATTCTGATTTTACTCTAGCAACATTTTAATAAACTTGGAATTTTTTAAATTTTTTAGAATTTTTAACAAGGTATTCTTAAAGTGTCAGTATATTTTTATACTGTTTTTTATAACATGTTTTCCTGAACTGTATATTCATATATTACTATTAGTTCTCATATGACATAACACTGAATAACACTGACATTGTGCTTTTTGTATACAAAATGTACATGAATTATTTTGTTTAGTCTTGAATGTTTTAATACTAGCTTTCTTAGAACAGCCCCCATCTCCCTAAAAACTGACATCATCATTGAATTCATGTTTCGGAAATGACTTTGGCTGTTAAATCTTGAAATGATATTATCATTCTTTTGTACATTTTACATGATTGGTTTTTTAATGGTTGAACTGAAAGTGATCTCAACTTAGAACAAGTGGTTTACTTGTTTCAAGCCTTTGCACAGTCATTGTGACTGTCCTGTAAGCATAAGCTTAGATATCCGAAAATATTTTTGAAATTTTAACCTAGCTTAGTTAAAGACTCATGTTAGGTTTGTCCATGAAAATTGTGGATGAAGAATAATAGGCAATGTAAGAATCTAAGTAAATATGAGATAGTATTTAATAGAAAATAGAAGTTATAAGAAGTATAAGGAAAAATCACTGGCAAAGTAAGAGGTAATTAATATTTTCTCTTCCATTAACAGAAGTATAAAGTAGACCAGCCTTTAAGGAGCCTGTAAAACTTTCAAGCATTTTAGGAATTGAATCCCTATGGAAAACAGAAAGGGCTGCAGTTAATTTAGTTTTGCCGTGGGAGAACGTCTTAACTCTTCCATTCATTTAACATTCTATTTAAGACAGGAGTTAGTCACTTAGTAAAATGCTTGCATATATAAAGACCTGGATTTGATCATTAGCACAGACACTAAAAGCAAAAATATAGCACACATTTGTGATCTCAGAGCCTGAGAAACAGAGACAGGGAGACCCTGAAGCTCGCTGGCCTACCAACCTAGCCAAACTGATAAATAAGCCTTGGATCCTAAGAAGAGAGACCCTGTCTCAAAAAGTAAAAATATAAATGGCTTCTGAAGAATGACACCTGAGTTTATCTTTGGCCTCCACATGCACATATATACTTTCTCTCTGTCTCTCTCTCTCTCTGTCTGTCTCTCTCTCTCTCTCTCTCTCTCTCTCTCTCTCTCATGCACACACTCAGGAACTTACATACATGCAAATGATGCTTATGTGAGAAAATGTTATATTTAAAATCATCTGTTAACATACCAGGATCCTTTAGTGAGTACCCATCATTTTTAAAGTATGTTTTTAAACACATACAAATTGGGGTGTATAGAGTTTACAATACTTGTATTTTTATGGATTTATTTATGTCTTTATTAATAGCACTGTAAATAAATAAAGGTATAAATCTCATTAAATTTTCTCATAAAAATATCCTTTCATTTTTAGATTACCTCCCTAGTGACTCTACAGCTGTTAACCCTAGTTGGTCATGAAGATCAACTTAATGGGCCGAAATACAAATGCACAGTTTCCCTAGATTTCATCAGAGCTATTGCACGGTAAGTGTAGATTATCTGGTTATGTAAAGTGCCACAGTTATGCAACGTACATGCTAACTAAAAATATCCTTTCTAATATAATAAAAAGTAATTAAACAAGAAAAGATCATTTCAATGCCAAGATTGAATATGTTCCATTGTAGCTTCCTCTAACCTAGTTTATCAATGCTGTAAAGTTAGAAGTAGTAGCTAGTGTGTTAGATGACAGAAATGCATCGACTGAACTACTACTGTAGGAAGACCATTGGCTACCAACGCTCATATGTATGGAAACATGACAGTGTAGACCATAAGACATCCTCTTCCCTCATCAGCCTGCTCTTAGTGGCATGACACACACTATCAAGTGCTGACATGAGCTCTTGTCTCTCTCCATCCCCCGTGTTACACCCTTCCCAGTTCTCTTCTTCACGTCCTTAACTGACTCTGCCTATCTCTCTGTAGCTGTCTCTCTAGTAGCAGCAATTTCTTCTCTTCAAGCTGAATCCTACAAGTCTGTTTCCTATCACAAAATCATTTCTGTGACCCTTTCTCTCTCCTTGTTCTCCTTAGGGATGATTACCCTGCTTCAGGCTCCCAGCCTTGACAGTTTAGGTGCTGAGGAATAAAGCGTGCAGTGGATAGCATTCTCTGCTGCCTACTAGATTCCTGACTGTATGTAAACCATACATCCTAACGTCTGTGCTCCCCCTTTTCATGCTTCATTCATAAATATTGAAGCCATCGGTTTAGAACCCTTTCAGTGCCATTACTGCTGGTGGCCATGTATTTCCCTTCCTGAGTGTGAGTATGGTGGGCATGGGGACCTTCCCTGCCTAAGGAATTCTTCACCTGCCTGTGTTCAGAACGCCTCCCCCTCCATTTCCCAAGAGGGCATTCTTCTCAAGCTGCTTGTTTTTCCAGTGGCAGTCACCACCACTGACCACTCAGTTCCTCAGCCCCCTTCCAGAAACCATGGTTCTGTGGTTTTTCTCTCGGTTCCTTGGCTGTTGTTGCTGAGATTCGTTTGCCGGCCTGTTCTCTCCACCTGACCTTTAAACAGAGGTAGTTGTTCCTGAGGCTTGATCCCAGCTTCTTTTCTCATAATACACTTCTCTCCTAAGCAATTTTAGCTATACCTACGACTTCAACAACCATTAGTAAGTCCCATTATTGTTAAAGGCCATTTCATTTTCATATTTCATATTTGTGACCTTTATTAGACATTACAGTACAACTCAAGACCAAATTCAGAAATTCTGGCCTGTTTTCACGCATAAACAAGAAAAGAAAGACTGATGTTTCTGCTTCCTGTTCCAACGGTCAGCACAAGGCTTGCCGTGCTGCAGAGCCTAGAATTTGACAGTGATCTTGTTCTTCTCTTCTGCACTGCCCATGCCTACTCAGTGCTCCGTGGTCTCTAGTCCTTCTGTTGTAGATCACACACTGGTAACCTCGCCACTCCATGATGTTCTCTCACTCCTTAGTAGGCTCCTAATCAATTGTCTCTTCTCTTCTCTCCGTATAACCCACTTTTCTCACTACAGTCAGGAAGATCTATAATGATCAGCATCACTCTCCTAGAGGCAATTCTCCTGTATCTTCCCACACATCGTATGGCCTTTGCCCTGTGGACTCACACTTGAGCCTTTTCTACTTTTTTACATTGACCATTTTGCACGCAGCTTTTCTCCACTTCTATTTCACTGTGAACTGGAATATCTAAAGCCTTTTCAGACATACCATCACTATCCTCACCACTTCCTCTGTCATGGGAAGGTACCATTTTGGTTTATGTTTATCAGTATAAATAGTGAGCTGAATAATTGGAGTTCGCCTTCCTGAAACTTAGTCCGTGGGTGAAAAGCACAGAACATCTTCCCATTGAAGCTGCCTGCTCTGCTGCTTTAGCCTCACGTACTGTCCAGCTCAGGAGAACCTTAGGTAGGAGAGAGGGAACCGTGTGCATTTGTTTTGCAAGTGACATCAAGAAAAAGAGTGAAGAACACACTCTCACTTGAAATTGAGGTGCGGTAGAAGGAAAAAGTCCCTATGATGGTTGTCAGAGAGGTGCGGGTCTGCTGTGAGGCATCTGTGGCTGTCCTGATTTGCTTTCTGTTGCCCTGAGAGAAATCATGGCCGAATGCCGAATGCAGCTTGGGGTGGAGGGGGCTTATTTGTCTGTCACTCCTGATCACACTCCACCCACTGAGGGAAGCCAACTTGGGAACTCAAGCAGGCAGGAACCTGGAAGTAGGAACTCATGCAGAGACTGTGGGATGCTCTTCCCACTGGCTTGCTTCCCATGACTCATGTACTGCTTTTTATACCACCAAGACCACCTGCCTAGGGGTGTCACCACCACAGTGAGCTGGGCCCACCCATATCAATCATTAATCAAAAAAAATACTCTACACACTTATCTATAGTTTAATCTGGGAATATGTATTTTTCAGTTAAGATTCCCTTTTTCTAGATCACTCTAGTTTGTGTCAAATTGAGCAAAACAGTGACAGCTAATCAGCAAAGTAGTAAAGAACAAACTATTAGATAGGTCAGTAGTTTATATTCTTAGGAAAGATACTGTTCAGTTAGTAAGAATTCTACTTTTGAGGGAGAAAACATAGGGAAGAGGTCATGGTAGAACTTAAGCGAATAGAGTAGTTATATGGAGTTACATGTATGTAGAACTCTTACATGCCTATAAACTGAGGGGCTTAGCAGTGAGAGTAATTAGAGTCCTGATTTCATGAGAAGCACTCACTTATTCTGTCAGCACTTGCAGGGCATGGTAGGGCAGCCGCCACATTCTGTTCTGTTTCAGTAGTGTTGGTAAGAATGGATATGCAGCAAGCACAGCTTTGGCTTTTGTTCTTTTATACTTAACATTCATGATTCCTTTGTATACAAACACAGTCCTGGGCTTTGGAGACCCAGCAACAAATATGACATAGCTACAGCTTGGTTAACTTTTGTTTTGAAGATATAAATCTATTTAAATGCTGAGGAAAAGCAAAGGAAAGTTAATGACACGAAACAAAGCAAATTTAAAGCACAGAATATTTGTGGTGCTGTGTAAGCCTGGGGTGTAGTAAGGAGCTGATCAAACCCGGGTTGAGACAGCAGTGTATTTGGGCCTTAGAACAGGGCAGATCCAGATACTGACCGTAGTAGCAAAAAGATGAGGAAATTCTCACCTGATCTCTTCTGTTTTCTCCATGAAGGAAGAGACAGAATTGTGACCAAAGGCAGAAGCAGTAGCAGCTTTTACTGAGGACAGTGGGTAATGTCAGAATCCATGGCTGTGGGCATAGAAGCCAGTGTTGACGAGAAAGGCAGCGTGCTGAGAGGGCTTAGAATTCTTGACCTTGAATTTACAGTGGCATCAATCTGTGAGACTTGTGATCTTTTCCAGTAGCATTCCATATGCTAGATACCAGGGCTGCAGAGGATAATAATTGAAATCACATAGTACTGGGATTTTGCCAGATGAGTTCAGTAGATGCTAGCAAGTGAGCTCTTGGTGTGATGAACTGTGGAGCCTGAACTGGACAGAAAGGAAGGCAAACCACCAGGAGCCAAGAATTTCATGCCTAGCGCATAAATACTCAGTAGTTATAGGTCAGAATAAAAAGAAGGGTCTGTAATCTAATGTCCCATCGGTGCCCCAGCTACTTGAAATAGAACAAATACCATCCCAATAGATACGTTCTGAGAGGTAGTCTATTACTGAGTATATTTATTCTGAATATTTATGGATGAAAACACAAATACATAGTGAGATGCCAGGTCTTGGGATGCAAAGGAAACCAAACTCCATGCGAACTGTATTCAATGACTAGGAAATGGTAACGAGATAGATGGAAGGCTGGTGACTGGAGTGGACTGGGTCTCAAGGGCAGGGATCTTACCCAAGGACACGAGCCTCACCTGCCTGAGCCGTCTGACAGACATTTGAGAGATGAACCTTTATTAGCAAGAACTGAAGAGAAAACTGCCCTTCAGGGAGAGCCATGTTTTAGTTACTGCCCAAATGAGAGAAAGGAAATTGACTGAAGACATGGAAGACTTATAGACAGGAAGCTGCTTCCAGGAAGAAATCAGAATGTGGAGAAGAAGTGTGAAGAGGACATACAGCCAGGAGTTCTGGGGAGGAGACTGGACAGTCTTACTGTGGGCGAGAGGTAGGCGTTTGAAGTTCTCCATAGTCAGTGGAAAGACTGTGATGCCTCACGGTTGGAAGATAAAGTTTAATAGTGACAAAAGTTGACAAAAGAAACATTTTCAAAATTAGCCACAAAGTATAAAAGCATGAGATAAAAATGTCTTTACTATGAGTAAAAGAATTGACAAGGTGAAATAAAATAATATAGATAAAACTAAATCCTTAAAGGTGTGTTATGGTTTAGTTCTATTTTTGTAAATTCTGATTTAAGAGTTACGCATAGGAGGGCTGGGGAGACAGCAGCTCAGTGAGTTAAGCATTTCCATACAAGCTTCAGGACAAAGGTTCAGAACCAGCAGAACCAGGCTAAGGCAGGGCAGAGGGGGCCTCTGCTTGTAATCCCAGCTCATGAGAGACAGGGACATGAAGTCTGGGTGGACCTGCCTAGCTATGCTAGCTAGGATTGATGAGGTCTAGATTTAGCCTCAGTAAATAAAGTAGAACCTGATTAAGGGAGACACACAGTGTCAATGTCAAGCCTCCACGTGCACATGCCAGCACGTGTGCACTAATATACATGCGAGCCTGCATATGCACATAGTTTCTACATACTCATAGCTACAGAAAGAATTACTCCTAGTTGTCATCCACATTGTATTTATCCTATTTCTTTCTAGCTGCTTACTTTAGAAAAAAAAATTGTGTTTCATAAGAAACAGAACCTCCTGCACTATGTGTATGTTATCTGAAGTCTTAAAAATATATGTGTGTCGCCAGGCGGTGGTGGCGCATGCCTTTAATCTCAGCACTTGAGAGGCAGAGGCAGGTGGATTTCTGAGTTCAAGGCCAGCCTGGTCTACAGAGTGAGTTCCAGGACAGTCAGGGCTACACAGAGAAACCCTGTCTTAAAAAACAAAACAAAACAAAACCAAAAATATATGTGTGCATCTAAACTCAAGAAATGGCCGAAGCAAATGCAGGTGTACAGTTTTCATAGACCAAAGCTTGCTTTAACATGGTCTGTTTGTCCACAGTTACCGTGCTGTGTGCACCCTGGTATTTGATATTGCCACTGTAGTCATGCTGTTAATTCTAAATTATTTCAGAAGAGGTATAGGGTCAGTTGGCAGGTCACCTGTTTGTTGAGAGCTGGGGGAACCATAGAAGTAATTGGATACCTTGCTTGATAAACGTTGCATAAACTAGCGGTCTTAAACATTCAGTTCCCTGGTCACTTAGTTGTTGGGTTTTTGTTGTTGTTTGATTGTGTGAGTTTTGGAGGGGAGCTATAAAGCTTTACATCATGGGCTCTGAAGAGCATCTGCTGCTCTTGCTGAGGCCTTGTTTAGTTTCCCATCCCACATGGCTAGCAGCTCATACTTCAGTTTCAGTGGATTCAGTGCCCTCTTCTGGGCTTTGTGTACACCACAGATAAGTCTTTTGTTTAGTTATGTGTGTATGCCAGTGTGTGGGTATGTACACATGAGTGCAGCTAACTACAGAAACCAGAGGTACTGGATCCCTGAAACGAGAAGTACAGGTAGTTGTGAGCCAGCCGGGTGTGAGTGTTGGAACTCTAACCCGGGTGCTCTGCAAGAGCACTGTGTGTTCTTAACCACTGAGCCATACCCAATCCTAAAAATCTTTCAGAAAAAGAAATTACACAGTATGATTTGCTTTCTTAGGGATGGCTTACTGACAAAGTAGATACACAAGATAAAATGAACTGTCTATAAATGAATGCTTTTTAATTGCTTAGGGTGTTTAAATCATACCATTTATTCTATTAGTATTTTGTTGTTATAAACTATGATATAACAACACAAATTTTTACTGAAACATCTCAGGATCCTATCACAAAGTAATCTGTTTTCATTTGTTTGGGCGAACATTTTTCAATGGTTAAAGCTGCAAAGTTGTGACCCTGTGTTTTTCCTGTACATTCTTGACTCTGTTCTCTGTCCATTCTTGACTCTGTATTCTCTGTGTGTTCTTGACTCTGTTTTCTGTGCATTCTTGACTGTGTGTTCTCCCTGGGGATTCTTGACTCTGTGTTCTCTGTGTATTCTTGATTTTATATCCCCGTGTGCATTCTTGACTCTGTGTTCTCTGTGCATTCATAGTCTTGTAGATGTATCTTCACATTGATCATTTATCCTCCCACACAGTAGTCTATTGAATAATATGCATTGGAATATATAAATTCTCCTATGTTGGTGTTAGTTGTTTTTTTTTTTTAACTTCTTCAGTACTTTTTGTTTTCACTAAGGACAAAGCAAAAAAAACAAAACAAAAATAAGACATTAAATCTGTTTTACTTTGTTGATAATTCAAAGCCATCAGGGGAATCTATTCAGAGAGTTGTACAAATACACCTTTTTTCTTCCTCATAGATAAGAAAGTCTAGCCTGCTCTTTATGGTTTCTCTCAAGACTCTTGATAAGTCAGGCTACTGGCTGTAAGGGTATTTTAAGATCATTACTATAGGGACTTTATTGCCAGTAGGTTTGAGAGGTAAGTGAAAGGACCATGTTGTGACCATCCTTGTGCCTGAGAGGACTTAATTGAAATAAATGATCTCTGCTTTGCTGCCTAGAGAGGTTCCATATTTCTCAGGGAGGCACTTGTTATACTCAACATGTTCTTCAGTTCAGAGTTGGGTATCTTGGTAGCCAGAGTAGCTCACAAATCGAGCTATTTTTAAATGTGTTTCAAAATCTTTATCTATAACTCCCTATCCATACATTTAAAAAATATTTGGCATGTCAGTCATTTGTGTAGAAACTTTTTTAGAAAGTATATAACAAAATGATAGATAAAAAGAATAATAATGATAGTTTAATAAGTAAGGATGTGCAATTAGTGAATCAAAAAGGCTGTTCTCAAATGGATGATTATTTTTGCAGAACTGAATACTTAGGGCTTTAATTTTATACTTATTGCTAGATCATTATATCTAATTATTTTGACCATTTATTCAAATAATAAACCTCCAAGTCTGAATATTTATAGTGAAGAATGAGTTTGGAGAAAGGAAAATAATTATATGTCTCTTCCTCTGTTATTTTATTCTGCCTGCCATCAGAGTATAAAAATATACATCTCCGTCGTCTGTTGTACCATATTCTTGGATCATACAGATTTAGTTGAAATGCGCATACAGGTCAGCCGCTGCTAAAGACTGAAGATAATGAAAGCTACAAATGAGGACAGATGAGCTCTGCATTATGTGATGATATAACAGGTGTTTGGGAAGATAAACAATGTTCTGAAGCAAACAAGATTTAAATACTTCTGCATCTCTAATTGCTTCATTCTGATTATTAGGCAGAAAGCAAGTAGCTTTCAAATAAAATCTAAACTTCGTACAAATAAAGTGTTGAGAAGCTCTAACTTTTTGTTTTGTTTTAAGTAATTTCTGAATGGTTCGAAAAATGGTTTAAAAGTTGTGTTTATAAGTTACATTTTAAAAAAATGAGTCCTGCTGCATCTGACAGCATTGTCCAGTTGTGATTTGCTTCCCACGTGCTTTGCAGTCATTCGGAGCTGAGCAGTAGAGACAGGATGCTAACATGCTATCTGTTTTTGTTTCTAGGACGGTGAACTTTGACATAATAAAATACTTGTATGATTTCTTGTGAAAACAAGCTTCAGAGCCATATGGACACTGTGACAATGACTAAGCCAAGCTGTGTTCATCCACATACTCAGCTGGCCATGGAAAGGACTTCTTTGGCTCTATTGGATTTGTCCAAACAGGTGCTGGCCCAGCATGGAATCTGATGAAAATCCTCTGATTGGTCTGGGTAGATGTGAGCAGAGGACTGTTTACCAGGGGCCCGGGAGTATTTGGAAGCAACGTGTTAATTATAAACAGCAGGGTTTGAGCACAATCTGTTCTACTCTTAATGATGTTATCTTAGCCCTGAAATTGCCTGAAGCCATTTACTTAGGCCTGTGCTTTGCTCTGTGAACTATCCCCTGCGCTTTGACCGTGCCAGCAACCCTTGTTTATTTGCCCAGCCTCTTCACTTCCTCTCCACGGGAGCCTCTGCTGGCTCTTGCCAAAGCAGATTTCCTAAGGCCACTGTTTTAAAAGATCGTAGTTGCTGAAGTATGTGCTGTATATGTTTATCTTTTTACCCTAGTTTTCTCAAATATAAGGCAGCTTATTCATTGTATACACACAGCAGCAGCTTTATGTCTAACTCTGCTTGCTAACCTAACAGTCCTGGCCACTCTCAGTTAACCACCATGGCTTTTGATCAACATATTCTTCTCCTTCCTTTCTTTTTTCTTTTGAGTTGATGAATTTTGAGAGCTCCACAATAAAATTCTTACTCTTACATTAGCTGTGTTCCTTGGTTCTGAGCACCTTACTTGTTCTATTTTCTAAGTAGTTCTCTCTTACCATTAAATACTTAAATTGAGTGGGTTTAAAGGGCTTAATTGTAATCTAGTTTAAACTTTGGTGATATTTTACTCTTTCATTGCATTTTATGAAGAAAAATTCTCACAGTCCGCATTCCTAGGTAGGAAGCCTTTTCATGGGGTGATTTTCTGACCCTTTCTACTTCAAAGAAAACAAGTTATTTCTGTCTCACTCTTATTTTGAGGTAAGGACTATAGAGAGGAGGAATAAAATTGTGTTTTCCTCCTGAGTAAAATGGGAACTTTCCAGTCATGAGGACAGCACCACAGCAGTGAGCATGTTTCTTCATGCTCTTCCAGGAAGTTGTTCCAGTGCCTCCCAGGATGTGTGCTGAGACAGTACCCAGGAAGAACTGAGCACAGTACAGATTCACACTTGGTTTCCAAATGCGGAGGTCTGTGAAGAGTGGACAGCCCTGTGGGTAACCATTGAGAGCAGTGCCTCCTGGGACAGGTGTGTAGGCGGCCCTGTAGGTCACCCTTCAGAACAAAGCCTCCTGGAATATGTGATTTTGGCTCCTCCTGTTTGCTACACAGATGCTGAGTCATGGTTCAAGCTGAAGTGTGAGGTTAAGAACTGACTCCAGAAAGGAGAGCAGTTGGCAGAGGAGAACCAGAAGGTGGGAAGAGGAAGGGGCAGCGTTTCTAGTGTGTACACCATTGCTCCCCAGTGCAGCTGGTTACCTGTCTCCTGTCTAGCACATTTTCTGTCCTGAACCCTAAACACCATATTGCCAGCCCTAGAAATGGCTTCCCTCAACAGTGCCCTAATTACATTTTCCCTGCCCTAACTGGGCCTTCAGAAGTTTGCTGTTTTCTAATTTGCTTTCTAATAGCTTTGCTAAATGACTCAGTAATATGATCAATTTATTTAAATGAAGACTAATAGAGCTTAATACACACATTAGCATTTTAACAAGGGTCATGTGCAAATTAAATCTTCTCTTTAGAAGACATATTTCTCCAATTAATTGGAAGAAATCTAACACTGAGAATCATGCTAGTTGGTAAGCCAGATATTTCTGTTAAAGAGGCAGCTTACACTTTCTGCTCTGCCTTGATCTGAAAGGAGTGTGGTGGTCGCTACTGAGCTGTGGGTTTTTAGGTTTTCCTATGTAAATCTTCCACTTTACACATTCCTTAATTTACCAAGAGCCAGGCCACACAGCTAAAGGGCACCCTCCCGTCTTCCTTGTCATTTCCACACATAACTTCATAAATGACTTCATAAATGTTGTTTCAACGACTCTGGAAAGGGCAGTGGCATAGCAAGCCACACCACAATAAGCCTGAAAGTCACAGAAGGACCAAGCCTCCAGAAGGCCGCAAGTAGGACTTGCTCCGAAGTCATGGACCGGTCAGTCAACGGGGTGGGGCTTGGGGTGGGGCCAGGGAACAGCTACGTCACTGCTCTCTGTGGCCCTAGCCACATCATTTAACCTTTCCTCACCTCTTATTTTTCATTGCTGTGCTTGGGATAAGTGTAACAGCTTTCATGAAAAGCTTAGTCACCCACCTGGAGCACTGTTGCAAGGTCGTGGAACCTGTCACCTGCAGCGGCAGGGTTGGAAGAAGTCAGGTCACTGAAAGTGTGTCTTGGAAGGTGATGCTGAGACTATACCACCTTCTCTGTCTTTGCATCTTGGTTTCATGAATGAACAGCTTCCTTCACCACAAATGCCTTTCTGTAGTATATCGCTCAGCCACAAATTCCCAGAGCAGTTAGGCTAATAACTTGAACTCTGAGCCAAAACTTTCAAAGTAAGCTACAGTAAACCTGTTTTGTTTTCATTGGTCCATTCAAGGTATTTAGTTATAGAAATGCAAAGCTGACCAATAATCAATCAGAATTAGTCACCAAATAATGGATGAGAGAAAGCTCCAACTAGATATCTCTCAACACCAAATGAAACCTTCAGTACCAGGAAGGGGATACAACTAACTGAGTTGTTGACCAAAAAGACCTCATGGAAACCACTAAACAACTTGTGGTTATTTCCACAAACTGATAGAAGGCCCTATTCCTAAAAATAACTCATAACTCCCAAACAGAGACATATAGCTGTTGTCTACCTAAGGCTCTTCTCTCCTATTGACTAGTATTCCTGGTATTAGAGGGTATTTTGCATGCTACCAGAGGAAAAATGTAAACACTAACCCAGCTACCAACTCTTCGTCTACAGTGGTGTCCTGCCTTCAGTATACACTGGTACAACACTGGCACAAAGCTTATGGGAGTGAACACTCTGACTACATTTAATTGACCATGAGATGGTCATGGTCCATCTATGAGCTAGAACACATGCCTGCCACTGCTTGTGTAGATCAGATAGGCCATGGGCCTAGGGGAAAACCAAATACTGTTATTCTGTTAAAGGGATGTACCAGTGAATTTCAAAGACATTCTGCCATAATCAGATCAATGGATTACTCACCTATCATTAGAGAAGCTTCCCCTGCAATAGATGAGGAGAAATATGGACAAAGCAGAGAATAAGAGACCTTGAAACACTTGGTCCTAAATCGTTGTCTTCATCAAATCCCTCTCTTCAGGGCTTAGGGAACTCTGTAGAAGAAGAGATGGGAAGATTGTAAAAGCCAATGAGGATGGAAGACAAGGAAACAAGGCCTTCTAGATACAACAGGATTGATGAACATATGCAGTTACAGAGACTGTGGCAGCATACACAAAGCCTAAACAGATGGGGTCCCAGCACTGTGAGGGGAGCAGACACAAGCCTCCAGCCCTAGCCCAGAAACTATCTCCAATTGATAGTCACTCACAAAAGGAAAATTGTTTTTCTCCAAAGGAATTTTATTGGGTGTTCAAACCACACTTAAGGGCAGGCCCCAGCCCAGCAGTTAGATGAACAATATAAAACAAAATCAGTGGTATTTTGGAGAGTGTGGGTTTTTTTTATTGATGAATTTTTTCTTCTGGGGGGAAGGAGGTAATTTGGTTTTGGTGGTTTTTTTTATTAGATATTTTCTTTATTTACATGTAAATTTCTCCTTTCCGAGTTTCCCCTACAAAAAACAAAGAAACAAACAAAAACAACAAAAACAAACCCCTGTTGCCTCCCCCCTCCCCATGCCTGCCACCCCACCCTCTCCCACTTATTGGCCCTGGCATTCCCCTACACTGGGGCACAGAACCTTCGCAGGGCCGAGGTCCTCTCCTCCTATTGATGATCGAATTTGCAATCAATCCTCTACTATACACATGCTGCCAGAACAATCAGACCCCTCCATGTGCAGTCCTTGGTTGGTGGTTGAGACCCTGGGAGCTCTGAGGGTACTACTTAGTTCATATTGTTGTTCGTCCTAAGGGGCTGCAAACCCCTCAGCTCCATTGGTCCTTTCTCTAAGTCTTTCACTGAGGACCCAGTACTCAGTTCAATGGATGTCTGTGAGCCTCGACATCTGTATTAGTCAGGTACTGTCATAGCCTATCAGGAGATAGCTATATTTAGGCTGGCTTGCCCTTCCTTCATTCTGTGCTCCATAGTTAATCTCTGCAACTCCTTCCATGGGAATTTGGTTCCCCCTTTTAAGAAAGAATGAAGTGTCCACGTTTTGGTCTTCCTTCTTCTTGAGGTCCCTGTGGTTTGTGGGTTGTTCTTCCTGTATTTCAAAATTCTGGGCTAATAACCACTTATCAGAGAGTGCATACTGTGTTTGTTCTTTTGTGATTGGGTTACCTCACTCAGGAGGATATTCTCCAGATCCATTCATTTACCTAAGAATTTCATAAATTTATTGTTTTTAATAGCTGAGTAGTACTCCATTGTGTAGATGTACCACAATTTCTGTATCCACTCCTCTGCTGAGGGACATCTGGGTTGTTTCCAGGTTCTGGCTATTATAAATAAGGCTGCTATGAACATGGTGGAGCATGTATTCTTATTACATGTTGCAGTATCTTTTGGGTATATGCCCAGGAGTGGTATAGCTGGGTCCTGTGGTAATACTATGTCCAATTTCCAGAGGAACCACCAAACTGATTTCCAGAGTGGTTGTACCAGTTTGCAATCCCACCAGCAATGCAGTAATATTCCTCTTTCTCCACAACCTCTCCAGCATCTGCTGTCACCTGAGTTTTTTATCCTAGCCATTCTGACTGGTATGAGTTGGAAACTCAGGGTTGTTTTGATTTGCATTTCCCTGATGACTAAGGATGTTGAGCATTTCTTTAGGTGTTTCTCAGCCATTCGGTGTTCATGAATTGAAAATTCTTTGTTTAGCTCTGTACCCCATTTTTTAATAGGATTATTTGGTTCTCTGGAGTCTAACTTCTT
>NW_022196901.1:17151771-17152762 GCF_008632895.1 Mastomys coucha | reverse complement strand
TTGTAATAAGGCTGTATTTCAATGGCCCTCACATCACCAAAGGATTTTACCTCCATTGTAGCTAAGCTAAGAGTTGATAGTTCTGCTGCACAAGGAAATGAATTGTAGGCTTGATTTTTTAGATACAGACTTCTTCATATGGTCAAAGCTATTTGACTTGAGTGAGTGACTTCATTCTCAACCTACAGAGAACAGGTTACATTTATTTAAGAAATGGTGTAGGTATTAAGATGGTCTATCCATAAAGTCATACACCAACTGTTTCGATGAACAATGGTTCTGCTTGGAGGGTGGCACAGACATTAGGTAAGGGTAAGAATTTGGTTCATTAGCTGTGATAATTTGGAAAAGCATTCATCTCAGAGAAAGAGTAACTTATAAAGTCCTCTTCTTCAAACTTGATACAAGAGTTACAAATGTCAAGCAAAGCATTCAGTCTCATTTTGTTGTTCTCTTACAAGCCACCTCCCTAGTTAATCGTCTATGTTTCCTTTGGGTATATAAATACTTTTGAAATATATAAGCTGTTATGAAAACCATAGTATAGTGTAGAAACATGAAGTAAACAATACTACTTATAGAGAGGCTGAGATAGGAGAAGCAAGATTTCAAGACCCTTATGTTGTACACAGCAAGACACTGTCACAAACATACAAGCAGACAGTGTATATAGATTGTACAATGTTGGACCTATTTCTCCAGTTACCAAATTAGAGAGACCATTGTATGACAACCAACAAATTTCTAATTCCTCATATTATTGGATTTCAATCGATTAGGATATGTAGGTAATATTAATTTTCAAATTAATATATTAAGAAAAAGTAATTGTCACTTCCTGTTGTTTTTGTTGTAAGAGGTGGAATTAGGTTTGAGTGGATTTGTTGAAAGATTACCTGCTTGCTTCTTCTAGGGTGTAGTTTTCCTCATGTTGATGTTTTCCATCTATTATCCTTTGTAGGGCTGGATTTGTGGAAAGATATTGTGTAAA
>NW_022196901.1:17141528-17150312 GCF_008632895.1 Mastomys coucha | reverse complement strand
CTGGGCTTGTTAGATCACCTGGGAGTGGGGCTTTCTCTGGGTGTTGTGGGACTGGCTGCAGAGCTTGTACCCAAGGTCTGCTCTGGACCCCAGACCAGACAGACCAGAAGGAACCCGAGTCACTGGGCTGGCGGAGTTCCTGTGTGCCTGGTCCTGCTGCTCCCAATTACTCCCAGTGTTTGGACAGATGTTGGTTCCTGCTCACCTCTGATCCTGGGTGTGTCAGAATGCCTGGGAGTGGAGCTTCTTCTGGGTGTTGTGGGACTGGCTGCAGAGCCTGGGCCCAAGGTCTGCTCTGGACCCCAGCACAGACAGACTGGCATGAAATTATTTCTTAAAAAGGTGGAGGTGCTCATGGTCACAGTAACATGTGTCTTTATTTTTCGAATTGAAGAGCTATCTGCTTCATGTGTAGACTTCATTCCTTGCTTTTCAGTATCCAGTATGAATGTGGAAATTTTAGCTAAGAGATCAAATCAGAAAACGGGTAAGCTAGGACTGATTGTTTGCCTTCAAGTGTAATAACTGTATATCCAACAGATGGAATTAGCCAACTGCTGATATAGGTAATTAATTTTTTCTAGAGAGTGAAAAACTAACAGAAGAATCTGGTCAGCATGCACCACTCTGTTCATGCCGTATAGAGAAAAAGCAATGGACCAGGCCCACAAACTATCCATCTTTATCACATTAAAAACCCAGCAAGGTTTCAAAATGGTAGACTGCAGGAAAGGCTGTATGTACAGTCAGCTGTGACACTTTCTCCACTGCTACCTGAAGCCTCTCACTGTTATGTACCGTAATTGTTTGTAGTTCACAACTTACCCATGAGCAGAATGTTGGGTTGCAGGCAATTAGACACAGGCTGATAATTCAACTCCATCTCCTGCATCTTGAAAATTTCATCTTTACATATGGTTGTCTATCACATGTGAATAGTGTTGATAATTTTGCATGTAATTTCAGTCAGTCTGCTGACACAATTTGCTTTCAAAAATGCTTAGTAGAGCTCAAAGAAATCTTTCCTATCAAGACAGCAACATTTTGTTCAAATTTGCCATTAACTGCCCTGAATACACAGTTAGTGCTCATTTTCCAGCAGTGGCATGCATTCATGAGGCACAGTGTGAGAAGTGGGGATTTGGTGGAGCAGGGAAAATTATAATCAATTCATTCATTTAACTGCATGTTGATGCACAGTAATGACAGGACTTTTCAACAGCATTCCAACTGTTTGAGTAAATAGCAGTAGCTTTGCAATGGCAGGGAGCGCCTGGGCTTTAGAGGCATCAAATATCTGCTAGGGTTTGGGAGACAGTAACCTTTCATTGCACTTTCAAAACGTCAGGGGTCTGATATGGCAGTTTCCACAATGTGGCATGTATGCATAAAAACTAAATACCAGCTACGAGCCACACCATGTTTTACATACAAGGGTACCACAGTAAGCAATGGAAGCAGGTTTGTAGACAACGGGTGCTGCTAATGTTGGTAGAACCATCCTTTGAAACACAACCTCCTGGGGACCACTAAGCCTGTGGAGTAGAGATTATGGGCTCAGTTTTGGACATGTTACCATTGAGAGTCTTGTGTGAAGTGATTACTTGGATCTGTGTTTAGAGAGAAAACCACCAGGATAGATGCAGTTATTTCATGATTTAGCTGTTAGTCTTCGAAGCAATATCTATGTCATGGTTAGGGGAAACCATAGAGAAGGTAGCCACGAAGCTGTGACTGTTTTTCAAGAACTACAAATTACCTATACTTTTTGAAATAATAATTCTGCACTACTTGTTTCCCTCCCTACTTCTTTCAGCTCATAGAGTAATGATAAGAAGCTAGTAAGCTCTATTTACTTATTTATGGCCCCAAAAGGAAAAAAACAAACCCAGTTCCATGGAGAATCTTAGATCACAAGACTGTTCCCTGTGCTTATTCATCTTTCTTATGACTGGATGAGAGCCTAAGAGAGAGAGCCACCATGCTAGTACAGAGAGCCAGCATGGCAGCACAGAAGCTGGGCTTTCAGAGCATGCAGCACCTCAGAGGGGCAGTAGCTAGATCTACCCTTGCATAGAAGGAAAGTAAATAGAATGACTTCATGATTAAAGGGTTATAAAAGAATTTGTTGACATGCTAAGTTACTACGCAGAGCATAATATGCTAAGCTAGAAAAGCATAAAATAGTATGTCATCTCAAAATTGCAGTTGGTGGAAGCAGCAGATTCCTGCTACAATCACCAGGTAGTCCCCGCACCTTCCCAAACAGGGGATACAAGAAGATCAATGTGGGTATACCAGGGTAGGCAAAGGAAGTGCGTGTCAGATAAGGCGGGTTCTGAGGGAGGTGATGGGGCATTCATTGCGTATGGGTCCAGTTGTGTGATCTGAAGGTGGAGAGCTTGAGCAGAGGAGTCATATACATCACGCTTAGGTTTTGCAAAGCATCACTGCATGCTTTCGAGAGCCAAAGGAAGCTGGAAAGCCAGAGAAATAACAGTGGCTGAGATGAAAGTACCAGCAGTGTTGTGAGGAGGTGTTGGATTCTGGACATAATTTGAAAGAAATTTCAATGGGACTTGTTCAAGAACTGGATGTTAATTGTGAAGGAAAGAGTAATTGGTAACTTCAAGTTTTTGGCTTGGTTATCTGGAAAGACAGTTGACCCTAGCTGAGATGAGAAAGACTGGTTAACAAAGAGTTAAATATGGTCAGGGAGAAGTAAACTGTGGTTAATTCCTCCAAAATTCACCTGTTGAAACTCATCACCAATGTGATAAGAAAGGCTTAAAGACATCTTTCTTTTAAGGTAGCAACACGTCAAGTGTGGAGTGTTCTGAATACAGTACCCACTTTCCAGCAGTGGTGTCACAGCAAGAAGTAGGGATTTGGTAGAATACCAAAAAATAACACTAAATCCATTCACTTAACTGCATGTTGATGTAGAGTTTGGATTCTGTTCTCATGAATGGATTAGTAACCTTACAGTGGAGTAGGGAGCTCTTCACTCCATTTTGACTTCCTGTCCCTTGAACCTCATGAGGACATAACATCATCTCTTTTGACCCCTGCCACTTCTTGTATAGACATTGTAAAAGTACTCTGTTCTGGAAGGTGCAGCATAGGACACTATCCTAGAAGTAGAGAGCAACCCTCACCAAAAACCACATCTGCCGGGGCTTTGATATTGGACTTCCCAGTCCCACAAGGAGGGAGAAATATACTTCTTTGTAACTATTGAGTGTTTTGTTTTAACAGCACACAGATTTAACAGAGTATCTGAATGGAGACTCAAAATAAATTTGAAGTTCAGAAGAAAAGCAAAGAAGAAAATAAACCCATGGGCTTACCATTGCTTAGATGTAAATATGTAAGGAAAATGTGTACCTTCATGGCTGGGGAGGGTGGAGGGTGGTGCAGTAGTCCTAAGAGGTTGATACAGAAAAGGAATTCTGTGGTTATCCTTTTCCATGGGAAGGTGGGGCTCATCTGCAATCCTAATTTTAAATATGACAGTTTCAAGTATTGTTATTAAATAATAATACTAAAATTTCAGATGGTCTTTGTGAGATTGAGAAAAGGAATAGTGGCAGTGGATAAATGGGTGGATCATATCCTCATATATATCAGTGTGCACCATGCCCAGCCCAAGTGAGATGGCTTCTAAGTACTAGTTCACAGATTAAATATGCTAATTCAATGCCAAGTGCTATTTACTTCTAAGTATTCACATTCTTCCCATTCTGAGAGTATAAACAGGTTGAATTTCTAGTTTCCCTCTAAGTAGATTTAGCATGGAATATTTTTTACTGTCACACTCTTTGCTTACCCAGGTGTTTCTGTGTGGTGATTGTTGCTTCTTTGAATCATGCTCAGTAGAACACGTGCTTCAGATTGTGTGGGAGAGATTGGACTGGTAAGGTGGGGCGCTTTGGCAACATCTTACCTCCACACATGTCCACACATGCATGCTTACCTGTACACTTCCGCAACACTTACCCAGAACAACTGTCGATAGCAGCTCCACTCATCATATTCAAAACTGAAAACAACCAAATAGTCAGAATAAATTTTAAAACCTCATTTTCTTATAAGACAGTTATATAGCATAAGTCTCCTAGACATTTTGTAGAAATAAACAAATCAGAAACTGGGAAATTTATTCTGTGGTCATCCTCTAGGTGGTGGTGGTTATGGTGGTATTGACTGGAAGGGGACACAGCAGCTTTCTGGGGTGGCACAGTTATCCGTTATCTTGATATAAGTCCTGGTTACAGTGGTGCCACTGAAGTTGAGCTATGCATTTTACACTTATGTATTCCACACTGGAACTTAAAAAACCTTAATTGTAGCAGTGGTTCTGTGGTTGACTTGGTATTGAACCAGCCCCTGAGTCGGGGAGTACCACTAGCTCTGGGTTCAAAACAATAACAAAACAACAAGAAAAAAACTATATAAAAAGTATATAAAATGAAAACAGGAAAGCATATGGGACTGACCACTGACCTGTTTAAACCAGTCCTGTGCTTTTCCTTTGTCTGGACTTGCTTTGGGCTCAGGCAAGTGGCTGCAACTGAATCCTGTAACCCTACAGTGACTCTCAACTGAGAGTCAGTCTCAGTAAGGCAAGGAAGGGCAACAGGCAGAGGCCCCAGGAGCATTCAGCATAACATACTCCTTATAAGGACTGTGATCTGTAATGCTGAGAAAGCATAATGGACTCCCTTAGAACACAGCAAGACGTGGAGATTAGTTCCACAATGTCATAGCTTTATCTCAGTAGATTCATGGATGTAATGAGTAGAACCTTTAGATATCTATATTACGATAAAACCACATAGATTAAAAAAAAAAACTCATAAATCCATACATCTGAAAGTGTACTGATTAAATAGTCAGTCCATAACAGGATCTTCAACAGCAGCATACTGAATGGTGAGCTGTGCTCCAGAGACCGAGGTTTAAGTCACTACTCGAATGAACTAGATTTGTGAACACTCCCCAAGATAAACGGACATTTGTGACTTGATAATTCTGATTGTAAGTATGAGGTGCCAGGCCTAGGGAAATAAAGGGATGGGAGAGACCCGTGTCCCACCAAAGCTCGGGGAGACTGCCTCGGGAGCCCGCGGACCCGTCCCAGGATGAGTACCATGGGTGAGATGGTTTTGTGGTCCCTGGGCCGCAGGGAGGCAGGGATGACAAGTTCTCGCTCTCGGACATCCCAGACCTCTGTACTTCGCTGAAGAGCTGAGAACAGACCCTCAGGCGGACTCTGGCCTGGGGCCGAAGGGAGAAGGGTAGCTCTGGCTTGTTAACCGCAGGGAGAGCCTGGCTAGCTCAGGCGGCTAGCTCGGCGGGCTGCTTGGTTTGCCTAGTGGCTATGGCTGGAGCGCAGGGTCCTGATAAGCAGAGATGCTCCACAGTTTGAGAGCTTTATTGTAAAAAGGCAGAGAGAGGGAAAAGAGTAAAAAGCAGAGGGCGGCCATGGCCACGTGGAGAGAGGGAAAAGGGAGGGGGAGAGAGGGAGCAAGAGGTGAGAATAAGAGTCAAGAAAGAGAGCAAGAGCTTAAGAGAGAGAGGAGGGGCCAAGCAGCCCCTTTTATAGTGGGCTGGGCTACCTTGCTATTGCCAGGTAACTGTGGGACAGGGCATACCTGGCTGAAGTCAGGTGATGGAGTCCAGCCAGAATACTAGGACATTGGGGCATTGCCATACGTGACTGGTAGCCACAGGATAATGGAGTTGAGGGCTCGTGGTGTCAGGCGCCTAATGTCTGGGGATATAGTGTCTCTTGTAGAATGTTCCGTCCCTTGTAGAATTTTCTAATGGGTCTGCGGAGTAAGCCTTGCTCAACCAGAACACAAACTGCCTTTCACAGTCCGACATGTAAGCAGGGACAGCAGCAATGAGAATAAAAATGAAGGAGAAAAGAACCCATAACAGAAAATAGCCAATAAAAAAACAAACAAACAAAAACAAATAATAACCAAAGAACATTAGAAAAAAAATGGTACTCATCAGTCTTTCTAGGTATGACAGAGTAATTTACTTTCAGGATCATCCAGCCATGTCCTTGATGAGTTCTGGGATGCCACTTATAGACACTGTCTTTATAACATTGTTCTACTAAAAATTTATTGCTGGCTGGAGGAGACCCAGGAACTGATATGCCACAGCATGTGCCAGGTGATTAGGATTTGCATGCAGCCTTCCAGGGGCACACTGGCTGTCTCAGTAGGTGAGACAGGGCCATAGAGTTTTGAGTGTAATGTGTATAATAATTCATTTTTTCTTTCCCCTCAGGGTTTCATCTCACGTCAGATAACAGTACACCAAGCTCAACGATGAGAAACTTAAATGAGGATGTTGACTTGCATTTTTGATTACACTCTTAGAAGCCTAAATAAAATACAGAATCATGGCAAGCAATTTTGGTGTAAAAATTTTGGTTTAGAAAAGTCAGTCATTTTGGGAAACAGGGCCTGAAAACCATCTGATATTGTCAAATGACATAGGACTCCATGATTTATGACCTGGGATTGTTCAGGTTCAATTCTCCCTCTGTTTGACTTAACCTTATAACAGGTCATCTTTAAGATGGTATTTCTGGCAGAATTCTGAGCCAGTGGTAGCCTTGAGAGTTGTTGGTTTGTGTGCTGTAAGGGAAGTCCTGGCCATCAGTGATGTTCTGCAGAGAAGAGTAGTGAAATGAAGGGAGGCCAAAGGATGTCCAGAGATGTTTGTATCGCAGATACCAATGACCAGATCTGTTTCTCAAGCCAAGCATATGTGCAAGTGGAACACACCTCTCATTCAGCATTTGCAAGGGTTAGGCAGAAATATTCTGAGTTTGAGACCAGTCTAAGGTATATAAGGACACCTAGTCTGTCTCTGTTTCTGTGTATGTGGTCTCTGTCTCCATCTCTTCTTTTCTCTCGTCCTCTCTCTCTCTCTCTCTCTCTCTCTGTGTGTGTGTGTGTGTGCACCAATAAAGTACATAAAGACAAACTGCATATATCAACCTAACAAGTAAATTAGAGGAACTTGAGAACATTCTGAGTTTAGGTTGGTTAGGAGGCAGTGCAGGGACTTGAAGGATGGATTCCAGATGAGGGAATAAATAGTAAAGACTGATTCCACATTCCAGAATCTTACTCTAAAAAATAGCTCTTATCGGTTCCACTGTTCCACCCAAATGAGATATACATCCAATTCCTTAGTATCTTAGAATATGACTTTTTTTGGAAGTGGAGCTAATCAGATAAAAGTGGTTAGGATAACATCATTAGAGTGAGGTGCAGACCAATGTCACTAGCACCTTTATAAAAGGGAGGAATTAAGACACAAATGTAAATTCAGCAGAGTGCTCTGTGAACATGAAGATGTCAGCCAGCACACATAAGAATGAAAGAAGGTTAAAGAAGAATAGGCATAGGGATCTGTGTCAGGACAAGGTACTAAAGGGAATGAGCTTTAGCCAGAATGCTTTTGATTTAGGTGTTTAAATTGTATTTTATATCAATGAGTGTTTTGTGATTTACAGATGGCTGTGAGCTATAGTGTGGGTGCTGAGGACCTAACCTGTGTCCTCTGCAGGGGTGAAAGTCTTGACCTCTGAGCCATCTTTCCAGGCCCAAGAGCTGGAGGTCTTTCAGAGCATGGTCAGTAGTTTACAGTTAGATAACATGTTGCAGAATGGCTATATGCACTCATATCTACATAATCTATATGAAATTCCATCTATTCTCCATAATACAAAAAAGTAAGATCAAAGTTAATATAAAGATATGGATTACTGTTTAACATAATATAGACTCCACAAAAATGAAAGAAAGGTTGAAAATACTGGTTATATAAGAGATATTTCTAGGTTCATTGATACAGTAAGTAAAAGGTAGTCACTGCCAAAAATAACCATTCCAACCCAATGGAAAGATGCTCACAAGCCCAGAGGACACTCTGGTACATACAGGATAGTAAAGAGGTTCAGAACACTGCTCCTTGAGGTTGCCCTGCCTGAGCAAGACCCCACCCACTGATGACCAGATAGGGCGCATTAAAGCCACAGGGATTTGTTACACTGTAATTCTGGAGGGAAGGAATCTGCACAGTGTTCCAATTATCCTTAGACCTTAGTTCTGTCTTATAGTGTTAGGGGAAAATCTCTTTCCTTTCTCTTTCTGTCTTGTAGAGGCCCCTGCATCCCTTGCCCTGATACCATTTTACATTTTTTTTAAGTCTCTTGCACAGCATCTTTAAAGGTCCAGCTCTAGCCTCTTTTATAGAATCTTTCTCACTGCCTCACTGGCATCTCCCCTTACCTTGTAAGAGGACTTGGAATTGCATTGAACTGAGCAACCCAAGGCACTCTCTCCATCTATTTTGATTTAGTCACATCTGCAAGGTTCATCTGTCCAGGTAAAAGAATCCCCCAGGTTTCAGAGAATAGGCTATAGATACCTTGGAGTGGAAGAATTCTTCTGTCCCATTTGAGGACTTCTTTCTTTGTAAAGTATCCTGATTCTAAAACCAGTGGTTGTCAGGGACCTAACCTGATCTCTAAGGAACTCCATTTGATGCCCCAGTAAGTGAGCCTTGCCCTTGCCTGACAGGTGTCTTCTAGTGACAGACACGGAAGCAGGAAGTCTGCTCTTGTAAGAGCTGTGTCACCATCAAGGAAAGTGCCAAAGGTTCAAGAGAGAGGCAGGCCATACCCACAAGAGTCATGTGTGTGTGTGTGTGTGTATGTGTGTGTGTGTGTGTGTGTGTGTGTGTGTGTGT
>NW_022196901.1:17127496-17141518 GCF_008632895.1 Mastomys coucha | reverse complement strand
GTGTGTGTGTGTGTGTGTGTGTGTGTGTGTGTGTGTGTGTGTGTGTGTGTTTCTGTCTATTTCTGTAGGTGGGTATGTGCACCTGAGTATAGGCACTCAAAGAAGCCAAATATGTTTGGTCCACTGAGCCTGGAGTTATAGGCAGCTGTGAGCCACCCAACACAGGTGATGGGATCTGAGCTTGGGTCTTTTCCTAGAGTAATGTGCACTCTTTTGTTGATGTTTTCATGACCTAAAGATACTAATTGATTTTAAAATCCTTTTTTGAGAGTTTAGTATAGTCACATCATTTTCCCTACCCTCCCTCTGATTGATACATCCACAACATGACTCCTATACCGAAGGCTTAGGGATCACTTCACAAGAAGGGGTGGGAAGACTGTAAGAGCTAGAGGAAGAGGGGGTTTGCTGTGTGGCTGTGTCCTCTAGGACTGTCAGAGGCTCTGCCCCTGAAAAGGGCTGCTAAATAGTAACCTGGACAAGAATGGAAGCAGTGCACTCTAAGCCACTGGGCCACCCTCCCAGAACTAGTAATACTGAGCAATGTGTGCAGCAAGTAGTGTCCTTCAGAAAGAGTAAGGCAAAGGTTTCACAGGGAACACACCTTAACTGTAGGTCTGTCTCCCATTGACCCCTTGTTTTACTGTGAGACCTCTTTCCCCTCTCTGTCCTTCTGACTTTCCTGACAGCTGCTGCTTCTCTCAGCTGCAGTCTCTCTTTGGGGTGGCATGCACCTTTCTATCCAGGCATCTGATTTTCTGGGTGACTGAACCACATAACTGCTGCAGGGCCTGGAGGGCAGTCTTTATTACACAATACTATATGTATATGTGTGGCCCTCATTAAGTCTTGACACAGCACCTCAAGTCCAACTTTTCCAATAAGTTAATTTCTCAAATGTGATTACATCAGAAGAATCAAAGGATGTGGCTAGAGAATTAAATAGGAGGGTGGGCAGCTATACGAAAAGATGCAGGAGTCTATTTGATCCATGTAACCTACTATAGTTGTTTAAAGTCAAGTAATGGACATTAAGTGAAAACTTTGCTTCCTTGGTTCTACTAGCTACATTTCAAGTGCTAACTAGTGGCCCATGGATAGTGGCTACTTCATTCAACAGGATATAAGCAAAACATTATCATCATCACATAATTGATAGAACAAAATGTATTGATGCTCAGAGCTATGTCACTCCCAAAGCCCAGTTTCTTTTGTGGTCACTGCCAGTCACTTTGGCTGTATATGGAGGTGGTTATCTCCTGCAGCTAATGGGAGCATGTGGGGCTGGGGGAGTCTCCCATGATTGAGGACTACCCTGTGTCCAACAAGGACTTTGAAAACTCTGAAATTTAGTAATTATACTAATAGAAATCTAGTCATTGTAGCTTCAGACTAAATCCAAACCCTGTTTCACATGTAAGCTGACTTTTAGAGAGGGTTTTACTACATACTAAATCATCTAATAATACAGCCATTTCAGACCTTACAGGATGTTTGTGCTTTTCCATTCAGAACTCCTCAGGTACCATTCACCATTGTAGAGATCCTGGCACTCACAGTGACGGTGGACATTTTCTTTGTCACTAAGGTATCAGGTTATTGGCGTACAGTGATCTTAGGCGAGTACAAGCATCCACCTAATCATAATTTTTTGGTACAGATAAAAAAAATGAATATTATAGACTTCCTATTTTTTCCTAGAATTGGGGCATTATAATTATTTAAACTGTTGATGAAGGTTTTACCACTTAAGCATTTTATTACAAGACAGTTAAGGGGCTGTTAGAAAATATCAGTGGTGTAAAGCAACCTTGTCCCATTGAACAGGGAGCCCTCGGGCGACCCTGTGCTGAGATGTCTTCCTGCCTCATTCCTGCTGTCTTCCTGCTGCTGTCTGTGCCTCTTCCCCCTGGATTTCTGCTCTTTCAGAGGCCAGAATATAAACAAGCTCCCGTGTCTGTCCCATTTGCTCACCGTCCCTGGGCTGGAACACAGATTTCCTTTGGACCTGCTTCTCCTTCCCACATGACAGGTCAAGCATCAGAAGCCTTCCCTAATCTCTCTTGTGTCTTCTTCAGTCTCTAGCCTCAAATGTTTCATTCCCCCCCAGCTTCTCTCACCCCATCTGCACTGAGCCTGAAGATTCCCTTGCCATTTCTCTCCTTGGCTTTCTCCACACAGCAAGGAATTTGCCTTGTTCACCACTAGACACGGTGCAGACATGCAAGCGGAGCTTCAGTCTGGGGAGACGACTCAGTCACATAAGTGTTTGCCATTCAAGTTTTGATTTCCAGCATGTACATAAAAGCCCGATGTGGCAATGTGTGCCTGTGATCCCCATGCTGGGAAGACAGAGGCAGGATGGTCTAGGACTTGCTACATAGCTAGTCCAGCTGAGTGGTGAGTTCCAGGGTCAGTGAGGGACCTCTCAGGAAAAGGAAGGTAGAGAACAATTGAGGAGTGTACTTAGTGACAGCCTCTGATCTCCACACACGTAAGAACTCCAGCCACACGGGCACACCCTCACACACACACACTCACACACACTTACACACTCACACACACTCGTACACACACTCGCACACACACACACACTCGCACACACACTCACACACACTCACACACGCACACACATACTCACACACACTCACACACACATACACACACTCACACAGACACACTCACACACAGACACACACACACATACTCATACACACACACATACTGACACACTCACACACACACATACACACACACTCACACACACTCACAAACAAATCACTGTTCAGATGGGAAGGAATCATGAAGTCTTTAAAGAGTTTAGGAGTTGAGAACATATAGCATAAGTAGGTACTAAGCTTGGCTTTCCTCAAAGGTAAGAAAATACCCTTTATGAATATAAGATACATTAAATATTCCAGTGCATGTTATGATCAGCATCCTTTCTTTCTAGTGAATATTCCCGTGTTTGCCATGCCCAGCAGTCTTTCTTTATGCCAAGCAACCCAAGTTTGAGTTGCCTGTTCTCCTTGAAACTTCTCCACAGTGAAGCTGCAAGGCAGCTCTAGGTTTTGCTAAGTGGCCTCCAGGAATAGCTTGGCAGTTGGTTTTCTTACTGCCTGCAGCCTACAGTGCCTGCAGAGGCCTCTGCCCTACTGTAGTTCCTGCCAGGCAGTTGTCACAGCATTAATTAAACTGAAAGAAGAAAGGCATTGCATGTCATTTTCTATATTGAATGCCTTCATGTTATGGATGCATCTCCATGGAGAATTTCATATGCAGACTGAAAACAACTGCTTGGGAACAGGGAGCTCAGGCAGGATGCTGTGAACAGGGAAATTGCAGCACACAACAATGTGAGCTCCATCCCATACACTGCATTTTTTAATGAGAAAGAGTTTACTCCTTTCCTTATTCTCTGAGTCATTCTTCAGTGTCCTCCCTCAAAGTGTTGGGTGTCTGCATCTACTTCATGGATGCAATGCTTGTTGCTTCCATATCCAGGCTAGACTCAACTGCCATGAAGTAAAGGAAACATTCCTATTGTGTTCATACAAACTGAGACAATTTTAGATTTATGTTTCAGATATGCCCAGGTTTCATACTCATGAACTTCACTCATATTGCACATTAAAAGGCATGTTGCATTTTAAGAAACAAACAATATAAGCTAAAAACAAGGGCCTTGCTGCTTCCCAATGGAAGAGTGGAAAGACTTTAGAGAGATAAAGGTTTACAACCCCTCATGCCACAGGTCAGCTCTGTGGGGCTCTGGACAGCTGGGCTTCTCCAGATGCCACAGGTAGCCTCTGGATGCCTTCCCCAGAAGGATGCCGAGACCAGCAAGGTAGCAAAGAACACAGGCAACCTAGGACAGCAGGCAGAACTGGGAGGGACATAATAGAGAATAAAAGTAATAATCATCAGTTGTCACAGAAGTTTGGCAGTGCAGGTATGTTCCTGTGGAACACAGCACACGGTACCTCACCACAAATAACTCCAAGAGCACTGAATAAGTACTATAACATCTATGTTAGCTTTTTTGTTACATTGAGCAACTGTGCAAATAGGTCTACCCAAAGAATGTGCTCTCTGCTTCCATGACTAAGAACATAGAAATGCAGCTTACATGTACACAGATTATGCAGAAGCATCTCCACAGATCTGAAACATCACACTAAAGGTGAGATTATTTCTAAATTCTCTTCCCATCCTGCTACGTCATTCCTTTATTTAATGAAAGTAGCATTAAGTGCTTCAAGGGGTTAACAGAGAAAAAAGCAACAGTTACATTCTGCTAGGAGGAGATATATGTCATAGAAACCCAGAGCTGCAGAAGCATCAGAATGCCAGAGTCAGGGCAGAGTAGTGTTATTAAATACTGTGGCAGGCCTCAGAGAAAGTGAGACTTGAATAAGAGATTTCAATAAGAGATTGAAGGATTAGTTACATAGCTTAGTGAAAAAAAGCCTGGGGTGTCATATCTGGGAAGGTGAGATGACACAGCAGAAATGAGGCCAGTGTAGAGCAGAGAAGCCAAAGAGAGAGAGAGAGGTGATGAAGTCAGAAAACGAATGAGAGCCCGATGTCTCAGAACTTCCCATGGTAAGGAGTGTGGCTTCTAGTCCAAGTGAGATAGGATCCCACAGTGAGAGGCCTGAGGACACAGTTGTAGAATCTCTTGTGCACTGTGTGGAAGCATCACTTGTCAATAAAAAGCTGATGGCCTAATAACTAAGGCAGGAAGTGAAGATGGGACACTGCAGAGAAAGAGAGGAATTCTGGAAGAGTCAAGAGTGGAGACTTGACCTGAACTCTGAGGAGGTCAGACCCATGAAACTGAGGAGAGGTAACTAGCCATGTGGCAGAGAGAGACTAGAACTAATATGTTATGGAAGTTATGAACTAGTTAGGGAATGAACCAAAGCTTATGGCACAGGCATTAACTGATACAAAATTCAGCCTCCTGGCCAGTACACACTGGTATGAGGCTAGGCTCTCATGGAAGGGCAGACAGTGACTCCAGCCCAAGACCCAGCAAGGGTGTGCTAGACCTAGCTGCAGAGGGAGCAGAGCTCTCCCCCACAGATATGTGGTAGCCTAAGGAGCTTGTGAACACAGAAGAACAGAAGGAACATTTTCCTGGAGCCGCAGTGGGACTGAAAAGCCCCAAACTGCTGAACTGGTAAGGTATAAAGTTTGAAAACAATCAAAGAGAAGCATTCAGTTTGAAATTAACAAAATGAAGCCCTTAAAGTGAAAGTTAAATAATATTAAAAGGAATTCTCCAAGGAAAAGAATTTAGAGAGAATTAGATACAGAAAAAAGATTTTAAGTTTAGAAAGCATTAAAAGAAAAATAAAGGATGAAGTTTCTGAATAAGAGAAAGAAAAATAGAATGGGGTCTCCAGGGAAAGGAGAGAGAAAGGAAATTAAAGTAGGGTCTCCGAGAAAGGAGAGAGAAGCTAAAGTGAAGTCTCCAAAGAGAAGAAAGAGAGATTAAAAGAGAAAATGTTTCCCATGTTAAAAATGAAAAACAGTGTACAAGAAGGCATATAGTTTTGCTTTGACTGTCATCATAAAATTAATTATATGTTCAGTAATTATTACAATTTTATCTATCCTCTTTAAGAAATGTCAGAATAAAACACACTTAGATAAGGAGAGGAGTGAAAAATCAAATGGTAGATTGAAGATCATGGGACAGAGGTTAGAGGATTCTTCAAATCGGAATAAAGAATTTCAGAAGAATCCAGTCTGGAACCTACAAGAGCAGAAAAGGTTGTTCCAGATGAGAAGACCACGAAGGCCGGAAGAAGTTTGGCAGCCAACAGAGATGCAGTATTCTGAGTTAACTGTCCAGATCCTGTTCAATGATGCTACCTTAGAGCAATGTCATACTGTAGCTTATGTGTTTCACTGTACAGACTTTGGAGAATTCACATATGTGTATATGTTAAGATATCATAACAGTTGATGTGTGCTTAGGACTCCCATGGGCTTTTGCCTTGAATTCTGAAAAAGATGATTCTGAGATTGCACATTTATCAGAGATGGTGGCTGTCTTGGAGTTGCCTTTACAGACTGAAGGTGATGAGGCTTCAACATGTGTTGAATACATTAGAATACAACAATTTTCTTAGACATTATGACATAGAACATGCTAGATATAGCTTAAAACCCTACAGGTCAAGCAGTTATGGAGAGATCTAGCAGAACTCTAAAGGAAATACGCATAGAAGAGAGGAGGGATAAAGCTTATGGCCTAGGCACTTATTCATAAGTAATTCTCAAAGTCATTATTCTGGGATCAAAGAGGCTGGGTAGAAAAGCTCTTGGCTACACACACTGGTCTCTCTGGACACTGTGTTTATAATAGGGTGGGATTCCAGTTAGAAGGTAGTTCTGAGCAAGAAGTGATAAGTTGTGGTCTATCATGGTCAAGGTGGTAAAGAGTTGGTGGAAAGTGGTATGTTTTCATAGTGGACCTAATCGATGGACTTCTGGACTGCTGTGTATAACATGAAAAGAAAGCCTCACTTTACTTTGTATTGCCTGCTCAGTACACATCCATTGTTCTATATAGTGGGTTTAATTATGACATTTTGATATAAAGTGCATTGATCAAATTTACCCCCTGATAATCCCTCTTTTAATTTTATGATTTCGGTTTAACTTGATTGCACCAAAATGTTCTCAGACAACTCCTCTCTGAGGAGCCAGTGGAGTGAGCGCACTCCTCTCTGAGGAGCCAGTGGAGTGAGTGCACTCCTCTCTGAGGAGCCAGTGGAGTGAGCGCACCTTCAGAGCAACAGAGTTGTGTTTCTGTAAGCATGCCTCTCCAAAGTCCGAACTAAAGAATGCCTTTCATCATGGAGCCCTGACATGAGCAGGCTCTTACATTTTCCACTGGAGGGTTGTCTGATTTTTAAAGGAATCCCATCGAGAAGCCACAAAGTTAGAACTCAGCGTTCTTCTTAAGCAATACCTCCGTGCTCCTAGAACAGTACCTTGAGGCCTGCATTACTACCTCAACTGATAGACTCATGAGCAGTCTTAAGGTTTATGCAACTGGCCTAAGTCATCCAGGCTGGCTGATACAGCCAGGAGTTCAACTCAGACTGTTACGGTCAAAGTGCTTGTGTGCTCATCGTATTGCTACTCTGCCACTCAATCTAAACTTGCTAGTGGTTACCACATTCACCCCCACCCCACACCCAGATCTCCAGCTTCCCATGGAAAGAAACATCTCATCCAGTTTCTATAGTTTACCAACCCTGGGTATTTATCTTGTCTGCATTGAATTTCCAGCCAAATCTTCAATTGGATACCCAAGTGTGTAAGATACAAAAACCAGATGTCAGAATCAAATGAAAAGGAAATTCAACTGGGGATTCTTGGCACACTGTTAAGACAGGGGGACCAGGTTCCTTGCTGGTGTTTTAAGTGTTCTTCTATTGACATAATAAATGTCATCTTTTTGGCAGAATTCACCAGAGCAGTGTCCTTAGTGGACAGGCAATTATCACAAACCACCTTTTGGTTTTCCAGATAGAAGGATGGAGTCTCTGCAGCCAAAATGGAACAAAACTGTATTGGTCCCACCTTGACATCCAAAACTGAATAGCACTTGGCAGTGGTACCAAGAGCACAATAGATATTAACTCAACCAAACTCAAATTGATTGACTGTGGGACTCAAAGTAGAATACCAAAAAAATAATTGCCTGGAATGGTTTTGTCTGTCTCCTCTGCCCATCTCCACCCTCGGCTAGGGTTTCTTTTATCTGTCCTTTCCAGCTGCTCAGCCCTTTTCAACCCTTAGCTACTAGGAATGTTGTGGAGCCTTCAACCCTAAGGAAACCCAAGAGAAAGGAAGACTGTGTGCCTCATGTGGGATCTCTTCTTCCCTGGAAGCCAAAATCAGTCTAGAAAGAACATTTTGGGCAGGTTTCCAACTTCCTCAAGGAAGAAAATCAAAATGGAGGAGGAGGGAACAAGAGAGAAAGGCAGAGGTAGAAACATTAAAAGGGGTAGGGGTGGGGAGAGTGGAAACGGGGTAGGGGTGTGGAAAGTGGAAACGGGGTAGGGGTGGGGAGAGTGGAAACGGGGTAGGGGTGGGGAGAGTGGGAACGGGAGAAAGGAAGAAAGGATACAAGCTTTCAGCCACAGCTAAAGAAGACTTGCCAGTATAAATTTGGTTCCACCAAGCTTCTCCTAGTTCCAAGGCCTTAGTACTTAGGGGATTTTAAGATTATATAACAGGTTTCAAGAGAATCATCGATGAACTCTTTTATTGATCCCCCTGAGAAGTGAAATCTGTCTCTTGGAAGCCCATTGTCTTCCTTTATAGAACCCCTACCACTTACCAGATTCCATTTGTTTGCCTGTCTATCTCCTCGTACCCCTGGACTGAAGACAATCAAAGGAGGGACTATCTCCTGTAGCTCTTTGTATTCCCTACCCTTGATATAATTCCTGCCTCATGGTTCATAGATAATGAATTTAAAACAAAGTATCATGACATGGATCACTGGAAGACAAATCGCTGGGTGTGTAGAGAGACATATCTTGTGTGATTGCATATATAGGAAAGGCTAAGTAAATGTGAGGAAGGAATCAGGGACTACTTCAGAGTAGGAGTGATAACCGGGAACTGGTAGGAGGGTAGGCTCTCAGGAATTAGTGTTCTAATAATTGTGTTTCTTGATTTAAGTGGCCCTTTGGAGCTGGGGAAGTAGCTCTGCAGAATAATCTTTGCCTAGCGTCTGAGGCACACTGGGTTCCAGCCTATACCTGAAACCACACAAGGATTTCCTGAATGTTTTCTGCCTGCTTTTTAAAATAAAACTATACACACACACACACACACACACACACACACACACACAAGTCAAGTGCCGGCACATGTGTGCACACGTGTGTGTGTGTGTGTGTGTGTGTGTGTATTCAATTAAAAAGTAACTAAGAGGAAAAAATGAAAAAAAGAAAAAGAAGCACTTAGCTACTCTAGACCCCATCAAAAGAAATTAAGGTGGATGGAAGATTCTAATTACAAAAGGGGTTGCTTCTGTCTTCTTTTTTTTTTTTCTTTTGCTGAGTATGAATTAAAATTGCTTGCAAATTATGCAACAATCCGCACTGGCATTCCCTAAACATCATTACTCCACAGCACATTTTATTGCACTCTTCATCAATCATTTATTCTCAATAGATCAACACATCTGTACGCATGTACAAATTACAGTCTAATTAAAGAAATCTACCATATCATGTTTAATGTTATTGATTCCCTAAAATGTACACTGGGAGGGAACAGAAAGATTTCTGTGAGTCAATAAATACGCAGATGTCAGGTACTGAAAAGTGAATCGTGCCTCTGATTAATTGATTTTAATAATAATCATTTTATTTATATAGAGACCTTGCCAAGGCATTTGGGGAGCTATAAAGTGATCCATAGTCCATGATTAAAGCACGATATGAGCAATATATAACAAGCTCCCTTCCCAGAGCAAAACAAAGGGAAGAGATGGATAGTCAGGAAGTGCAGGTGGAGGAGAGGAGATGGGCCATGGATTCAGTGTCTAGGTGGTGATAAATGCTGCTTCGTTAAGAAGAGGGGAGTTTCCAGGATTGGCCACGGCCTGTAATTTAATAATGTTGTGCTGAAATACTGATCTGTGGGGACTCACTTCTCACCCTGCAGAGATACACACACTTCCTTCTTCCAGTGCCTGGTGGCAGAAACTCAGATAATAACAACAACTTTCCTGCAAGCTACATCCTAGATATGAGTGGGGTTTTTCCTAACAATCCAAGCTGCAGAAGTTAAGGACATCGCTATAAAAATCACTTCTTGGTATGGGAAAGAAAAAAAAAAAAGGAAAGGAAAGAAAACCTGGGTAATATGTTATCAGCTCTCAGTGAAGCCCAGGAAATAAACATACTTTTGAAAATGAGAGTGCTTACAAGTGTGAACGTCCTAAGAGAACGACAGAGGAGCTGTTCCCTCTGCAACCACCTTGCCCTTTCCGTCTACATGTTCCAGGGCCTCTGCCATGCCATGGCCTGTGTCCTTACAATGGCTTCTTGGTTAGTCTTTTTCATTTCTGACTGTCTTGTAATGTGATTTGCTGCCATGATGAGTATCTACAAGTAAAATGTAGAGGAAGATACAGGAAAGAGGAGAAAGTCAGGGAAAGTCCAGCAAGGAGACATGCTTGCTGTGCAGTCTTAGGGACCTGAGTTTGATTCCCAGAACCCATGAAAGAAAGTAGGACATAATGATCACATGTGTGATCCCAGCCCTTCAGCAACAGCAAGGTGGAAGAAAAAGAGAGAATCATCCCGAGGAAGCTCATGTGCCTGTTCAGTGCAACATGCATGGCAAGAAAGAAGGTAGAAGGAGAGAGTTTATTCTGGAATGTTGTCCTATGACCTCCACAGGCCCACAATGGCATATTCAGGCACACACACACACACACACACACACACACACATTCATCTGTATCTCTGTTTCTCTGTTTCTCTCTCACAACCACACACACTCACTCTGTCTCTCTCTCTCAGTGTCCCTCTGTTTCTCTCTTTTGCATACACACACACACACACACACCAATATAATAAGAAAATGGAAACAAAAATTTCACTAAAATTCCGCTAAGGCCTTCTAAAATATTGCATTAATAATTGTGCTTGTGAGGGGGCTAGAGAGATGGTTCAGTAATTAAGAGCACTGGCTGCTCTTCCAGAGGTCCTGAGTTCAATTCCCATCAACAACATGGTGACTCACAACCATCTATAATGGGATCTGATGTCCTCTTCTGGCACATAGATAGAGCACTAATACACATGAAATAAATAAATCTTTAACAAAAAAATTGTGTTTGTGACCTAATCCATGATAGGGAGCTCATGCCTGGCACTGCCCAAATGACCAGGAACTGGAAACTGGATAGCCCAGAGACCTAGGGTAGAATCAAACATGACTGACTGTATTAGTCAGGGTTCTCTAGAGTCACAGAACTTATGGTAGTCTCTATGTAGTAAAGGAATTTATTGATGACTTACAGTCTGTAGTCCAACTCCCAACAATCAACTCCCAACAATGGTCGGCAGCAGCTGTGAATGGAAGTCCAAGGATCCAGCAGTTGCTCAGTCCCACAAGGCAAGCAGGCAGAGCAGAGCGAGCTTTCCTTCTTCCAATGTCCTTATATAGGTCTCCAGCAAAAGGTGTAGCCCAGATTAAAGGTGTGTGCCACCACACCTTTAATCCCAGATGATCCTGAACTCATAGATCTTCCTATCTTAATCTTCTGGCATTCATAGCCACTATACCTCAAGATCTCCATGCCAAGATTCAAGTCAGATACTTGTATCTCTCAGCCTCCATATTAGGGCCACAGGTGAGCCTTCTAATTCTGGATTGTAGTTCATTTCAGATATAGTCAAGATGACAACCAGGAATAGCCACTACACTGACCAAAAAATGCCTAGCCCAATCATCATAAGAAAGGCTTACTCTGCAGCTGATGGAAACAGATGCAGAGACCCACACCCAAACATTAGGCAGAGCTCAAGGAACCCCTCAGAAGATGGGGAGGAAGAATTGTAGGAACCAGGGAAGGAGACAAGGACACCAAAAACACAACAACTCAGCCCACAGAATCAACTGAGCAGGGCTTTAGTGGCTGCCAACCACGGAGCCCACATGGGCCTACCAGGGCCTCTGCAGACACACGCTGGGTCTTTAGCTTAGTGGTTTTGCTGGACTCCTAACAGTGGGAGACAGGGCGTCTCTGACTCTTTGGCTTGCTCTTGGGACCCTTTTCCTCCTCCTGGGTTGCCTCCTCCAGCCTTGATATGAGGGTTTGTGTCTAGTCTTTTTGCATCTTTTTATGCTGGGTTCAACAGGCCTACTCTTTCCTGAAGGGAAACAGAGGAGCCGTGTATATATCCAGGAGCTAAAGGGAGGTGAGAATATAGCTGGGAGAAGTAGTTGGAGGGGAGCCTCGCCTCAGAATGTATGATGCGAGAGAAGAGAAGAGTAAATATAGAATAAAGTAATAATTGTGTTTGCTACACACACACACACACACACACACACACATCTCCATGGTCATGTACCAAAGTATTGTCAATGGGTTTTGATACTGATATTAATAAAAATTCTAAAAAAAGCCAATACAGTAAAAAGTGTTAAATGGGGTACTCTTCCAACAGTTCTCAATCTGTGGGTTGCAACCCCTTGGGGGATTGAATGACTCACACACAGGGGTCACCTTAGATCAGAAAGCCCAGATACCTACATTATGATTCATAGCAGAAGAGACATTACAGTTATGAAGTAGCAATGAAAATCATTTTATGGTTGAAGTCGCAGCATTAGGAAGGTTGAGAACCGCTGCCCTAGTTCTTTGTCTGTGATCTTCTACTACAGGTTATCTCGCCGACCTTCTTTCAGATGGAACGAGATGAAGAATATGACGTCACAAAAAGGCTGTGGCAGTCTAGTGATAGACTTCTATTCCATTGGGGCTGCAGAGTTAATGCTTATTTAGTTCAGTTGTTTGAATTACAGCAACAGAGACATGGAGAAAGGGGCTTTATGGGAAAGGTAGGAGTAGTTAGTTACCAATGATCCTTACCTGGTAAGATTGATGGTTCAAAGTGACCCAGCCTCAGAAGTCATGCCTACAGAAACAGCTAAACAGAAAGGCTACAGCTGCTAAAGGGCTTTCCTCCCGTCTGAGCAGGGGCATGGGAATCCCTGTTGCTAAATTAATTTCACTTAACCTAATTAAACATAATCTTTATCTTAATGCTAGGTAGTTACAGTGACGACACTTATGCAACAGATCCTGGGCCCTATGAAGTAAAACTTTTCTAAAAAAGCCTTGCTTGGTTATATATCATTGTTGTCTAGCCTAACTGTGTAATCTGGGTTCTTGTTTGAGGAAAGCTGAAAAGATGTGCTGCCTGGGGAGGAAGGGGAGCCAGAGTTTACTGGGAATCCTTGGGCAATGCGTGATTGATGGGTGGGTGAGGAGTCAAGAGAGCTACTGCCCAGGGTTGAATAAAAGAGCTCCCATTCTTCAGAGAGCTAGAGAAAGATGGGAGAGACAGCGTGGAAGGCTGCCATCAGTCTAAAAGAAAAGGCACTCTCTGGGAAAGAAAGCAGACATTCGGGAAAAGAAGGCAACCGTATTACACCCACTGAGCATAAAATCTGACATTAGGGAGGACAAGGAGGGAAAAAACCAAGTGAGAGAAAGGGGGGTTGTAAAATGGTAACTCGGGATGGACTTCATTTTTGTAGAGCCACTTCTACAACATTTGCCCTTTTGATTGCTGATTACACCAATTTTAAAAATTGTTGTCTTCAAGAAAATGCTTGTTGCTTTATTTTGCTTTGCTTTGCTTTAAAAAGCCTGCAACATGCTACAGAGTTGCCATCTTATCGCCGTGTGCTTCTGTTTACCTGCAGCAGCTGGCAATGAAGGCCAGCATAGAGGAGTGAAAATTCTAAAGAATACTAAGCTTAGCTGCCACTCAAGCTAGAGTAGCCGTAAGTGCAAGCTGGGTCATCGGGTGGCAACTGAATTGCTTTACTTGCGTTAGTTCTTCTATGAGCAGTGTCTGCCTTCCTACAGCTTGAGCACCAGCAGAGTAATTAAGGCAATTGGGTAGACTACTCAGCATTCTTACAAATAAAAGACATAGAATAGAAAATATCAGATTGTGTTTAGTCAAGTAGTAAAAGTTATTTCATAAAATTTACACACATGTACACACATAAGTGTGTGCACTGAGTCACAAGGCAAATGTATGTATAATACATATATATTTATATATATATATTTTCAAATAGAATTAGGTTACTTTGCCCTCCTTTTTCTGTCTCCAGACTCTCCCAGTTACTCTCCCTCAAACTCCTTTTGTGTTCACCCTCAAGTTGATAGCCTCTTTTTCTTTGACCATATCTGCCATATAAATGTATATATATATATATATATATATA
>NW_022196901.1:17122460-17127486 GCF_008632895.1 Mastomys coucha | reverse complement strand
ATATATATACATATATATATATACACACACATACGTGTCACATATATATGTTACATATATATAATTATAACAGATACAATATATCTGTTACACAAACACATATATATGCACAAATGTATATATATATATATATATATATATATATATACATATACATATATATATCAGGTTTCAAAGCAGGCCACTCTGCTTTGGGAAACCCATAAGGTGACTCATACCTGGGATTTTCTCAGAAACTGCACCTGAGACTGAAAGCATCCGTGTGAGGGTATATTTGACTTACTTAACACCCTACTTTTCAAAAAGCCCAAACATAGTAAATCTGCATGTGTTAAACTAGTGTTTGCACCCCACATACTTGCTTTAGAAATGCTTCTTGGTGTTTTCTTTGTCTTCTGAACACATTCTGTGACGATGGAACTTGTATGACACTTGGAAAGAAGCCAAATGATTGATGGCTGCCACTTCCATATTAGAATTTTCGTCAGATAATCCACAAAGTATTCATAAGGGATTTGGCAGCTGACAAAACTCATATTTATGGTGCATGTATTGAGGGTTATCTCCTTTAGTGTGTAGCATTTTTCATAGACAATTTTAATTGACCTATTCAGTCAGTCATGAGTCTGGTGGAAATGAAAGTCCTTGAAATATCAAAACATTTTTTAACTGGAAAATTGTACATCTAAGTCTGTGCAAGCACACAGTTGGTAGACTCAGTATAACCCATCTCCACATCCATGGTGGAATCCATCCATATGCCCATCAACCAGGTCTCTGACACGTTTTCAAGGTAACTCGAGAAGGAGTAGAAAGGAAGAAAATTATGAGAAGAAAAACCAATCGGGGAGAATCATTCACAAGCTCTAGACAGGAAAGCTCATCATGGCAAGCATTGGCAAACGCCTTGCTGGATGACAGCCTCGCTGAGACCCTCTGCAATCAGGCCTCTCGAAACCAGGCTGGGGCCTTAACAGTTGACACCCACAGACTCAAGTGTGGCTGTTGCTTCTTGAATTTTCATTCACAGGAAATTCATCTTTTAGTCTGTCCCACACAAACTTGGTTGTTAACCTATGCAGTGCCCTTTGTAATAACTAGCAATCAGATTTCTTCAAAAGAAAAAAATCCCTTGCAAAATCTTTTTCTCTTAATTTGCTGACTAAACAGCCCTGATCTTAGAAAGGGTTTATGGATACTTGGCAGCACACATCTTTACTTGTGGACACTTTGAAATTCAGTTTTGCATCTGCTTAATATCATTTTTCCTCAAAATGAATGAAATTATTTTAAAGTGATAATGGAGAGCCTGAATTCTGTCCTTGGGAACAATTAAAACAGAAGGGACTCTCTTGAAAGCATCTGTGTAGAGGAGCTCATTGACTCTCATATTACGTACATTGTGTGTATAAAACGTCCTTATTAGAATAGTTTTTAAAGATGACGACATGTTGATCTTAAATTTTATGTGGAAATAAATTACAAAGTGCTCTTGAAAGGGAGAGAAAACCCGAAGGTCACACACTTAGGAATTTCAAAACTTACTACAAAGCCACAGTGATCAAGACCAGCATAACAATGGCTCGAATATAGATGTATTATTCCATGGCACAGAGTTGGGCATCCAGGAATAAACCCACATTTCAGCAAGGGTGCCAAAAAAATTCAATGAGGGAAAAATAATCTTTTCATAAACTCAGCACTGGGAATTCTGGATATTCATATGCAAAAGAATGATGATGAACAGCAATTAGCTTCATACATCACACAAAAAACACCCAAAATTGATGGCGAACCTAAATGTAAGATAGAAAGCTCTTGAAGTTAGGTATGGTAGAATATGCCTTTAATCTTAGCACTCTAGTGGCAAAGTCAGGATGAACTCTGTTAGTTCAAAGCCAGCTTGGTCAACAAAGCTCTGAGCGCTCAAAGATCTACCTGACTTTGCCTCCAGAATGCTAGGATTAGAGGTGTCCTCAAATTCGAACTGTTAAGGGATGAGGGCAGCCAGTGCTTCAGTTTCTGCTTCATTTCAAGCTTCTTCCCTGCTTTAAATAGACCCATGCCCCAAGCAGTGACTTCCAGTGGCTGATCAAATGTGTTGCTCTTGACAATTAGTGGTTACCGACCATTTCTTTTTATGACACATGTCTCCCCAGTGCCTCCTTTAAAGTGGCCCATCCATCCAGTTTCTCTTTGCCTCTGGCCAGTAATAGCCTAAGAAGAGACTGTTGAGCCAGAAAAGGCACCCAAGGCAGGTCCTGGACAATGTTCTTGCCAAGGTTGTATTATCTTTCTTCTTTCCGTCCTTTATCAATTACATTCCTCAGTGCTGTGGCACAATATTTGACAAGAAGCAATTTAAGGGAGGAAGCATTAATTTTGGCTAAGAGTTTAAGGAGCTAGAGCCCATGATGGTAGAAAGCTGCCGGCAGGAGCATGAGGCTCAACACGTCGTGTCCCCGTCCAGGAACCCAGAGAGATGCTCTATCAGCTTTCTCCTCTACTTCCTGTCAGACACTGGCTACATCCAGACTGAAGCTTCCCACCTTAGGTAAACCTTTCCAGAAAGGCCCTCACAGGCACACCTGGAGTTTGTTCCCTAAGTGATTGTAAATCCAGTCAGTTGACAATAGAAATTACCTAGAACAGATTTTTAAAATGTAGCTCAGAGGATAAGATCTCAGATTCATTAATAATAAAATACATGTACCTTGATTAAAAATGTCTCCTATCTTTAAGTTTATTATATTTCAACATCTAGGGAAGTGAAACCAAGGGGCAAAAGAGGCTTCATGAGATTAGTATTTTCTGTCTAGCTTGGGTGCATCACAGCACACATTTAGCTTGGCTCTAAAGCCAGCACGTTCCTAAGCAGTAACTGGTGGACATTTGAGGCTATGAGTCCATCTCCTCTACTTGGTGACTACTTGAGTTTTCTCTGTAATTAAGCAGTAATTTTTTTTTTGTATTTTTTGTTTGTTTGTTTGTTGTATGTTGTACAAAGATCCCCAGTGGATCTCCATCCCTCAGGTTTCTAGCAATAATTAGCTCCCTGTAGGAAATCAGACATGAGGGGCTGGAGAGCCTGGAGGAACCCCCTCTGTCTTGGAGTAGTCACTTGTGTGTTTGAGCGAAGCTCTTCTCATGGCAGGCAAGTACACCATCATGGGGCTTTGCCTCCAGCCTTTGACTTTTTCATTTGAGAAATGTTGATGTATCTTTCCACAGGAGGGCTGGAAGGAAGGACCGGGAGGACTTAACATTTCAACTTCTTAGCTGGGGATAAATTGAGTTAGCATTGTGATTCAGCCAACTCTGGCTTTCTAATCACACAGAGAGAGCAGCCTGTGGATTCAGCATGAATTTAGAGGGGCCTTGCAAAGGGAACCAGGCAGCACAGGGGTTTCTCTGATTACAGTTGTGGTATCTAGCCCTCCATGCACTTCAGATACTGTGATCATATCCTCCCAAGGACAGCTCTTGTGTAGATCCTTCACTGACTAGTAATAAATTGGCCTGATAATAAACACATCAAAATTCAAGCATTTCTTCATTGAGAGCATATCTGACAGACAGTTTGTGTAACTCTGTGGCTGCAAAAGACTAAAATGGCATTTTCAATCATCCAGGAAAACTGGGGCCTGTACACATGAGTTGGGTTTAGGCAATAAATGAAAGTTATTTAAAGACAGCAAACTGAAACCATAGGTTAAAATATGTGTGCAATGGATAGTTCTTGAAAGTGTTTGTGGTATATTACCTTAAAACAAAAGTCCCACACCTCAGAATAGGAATTAAATCACAGAAGGAGAAATATCCCAGATCAATTCCTTCCAAATATTACTGCTTTGCGCATGCTCTGTGTGCTCCTTCTCAGGGCAGCCTATGCACTGACTGCAGGAAGTGAGGGCACTAAGCCTGGCGATGTGAACCTCCTCAAGGTTACAACTAACTCTGTGAATAAGCCTCTATGCATTCCTGTGCCACAGTTTCTTCATATGTAAGTTAGAAATGAGAATGATACACATCCCCTAGTATTACCACAAGGGCTAAGTAAGTTATGTCACAAAAACACTCAAAAAAAAAGTGTCTGGAAAAGGGTGGGAACTATAAACATTAGCTCTTGACCACTTTTTTTTTTTTTTTTTTTTTTTTTTTTTTTTCTGAGACAGGGTTTCTCTGTGTAGCCCTGGCTGTCCTGGAACTCTGTAGACCAGGCTGGCCCCAAACTCAGAAATCCGCCTGCCTCTGCCTCCCAAGTGCTGGGATTATAGGCGTGTGCCACCACCGCCCAGCTCTTGACCACTTTTTAATTTGTTATTGTTAGTAAACTTTTCAAGATTAATGTGTATTAGTGTTTTTGTGGGAAAGAGGCAGAGAGAGAGAAAGAGAGAGAGAGAAAGAGAGAGAGAGAAAGAGAGAGAGAGAGAGAGAGAGAGAGAGAGAGAGAGAGAGAGAGAGAGAGAGAGAGAGAGAGACTTCTGTCTGGAACCCAAGAAAAGGCCAAACAATATAATCCATAGGAAAGACCCAGATGCATCTGCTATCAAAAATCTTAGGAAACAGGACTCAGAATTCCCATTGGTCATGACTGTTGGCCTGCCCTTTCCTGAAGCCAGCCTAGTTTGTCTAACTGGAGCCTGGGTCAGCAAAGAGGCTTGAATTCTTGGTAAGAGAATTGTGACTTGCAGATAGATATACATAGGGATCACTAAAGGGGAGGTATCGTAAGGCTGCAGGTATAAGACATCCACTATAATCCCAGGCTCCCATGCTTGAACTCTTAGCCCCATGGCTGAGGGGGCAGTTGTGGAACTTTTAGCATATGGGGCCTGGCTGGAGAAACTGAGTCACTGTAGATGCCAAGACAAGATTCATATCTAGTGCAACTGCTGTGCTCTCTCTGCTTCCGGGTTGCTGACAGCAACTCTTACAAGCTTCTCACACCATGGGATCATGTGGTGCAATGCCAACCCTGCTGTACCGACAGGTCCTTTTCAAACTTCTTTCCTCCTCCTCCTCC
>NW_022196901.1:17106172-17122059 GCF_008632895.1 Mastomys coucha | reverse complement strand
TCCCTTCCTCCTCCTCCTCCTCTTCTTCCTTCCTCCTTCTCCTTTGTCTTCTTCATCATCTTTTCTTTCTCTTCTTTCTCTTCTTCCACTTCTTCCTCTTCTTTTTCTTCCTCTCCTCCTTCCTCTCCTACCTCTTCTTTTTCCCTCATCTTCCTTTCTCTTCTTCCTCTCTTCTTCCTCTCCTCCTTCTCCTCTTCTTCCTCTTCTTCTTTGTCTTCCTCTTCCTTCTCCCCCTCCCCCTCTTCTGTATTTGGTCACAGAGATTAGGAAATTAACTACTACTACTAGGAAGTGGACATTTATAGAAGTATGGCTTTTCTGTTTCACTATGAAGGATGAGAAGGACAGAGGGTGAATAGATGATATTAAAAACTGCTGGAGTTGGTCTTCACTACACCATGAAAGAACTTGTTTTCTTCCTTTCCTCCTCCTCCTCCTCCTCCTCCTCCTCCTCCTCCTCCTCCTCCTCCTCCTCCTCCTCCTCCTCCTCTTCCTCCTCTTCCTCTTCCTCTTCTTTCTTTCTCTCTGTCTCTCTGTCTGTCTGTCTCTGTCTGTCTGTCTCTCTCTCTCTCTGATCAGAAAATCCACCTTGTATGCAATATAGTGGATGCTAGCGTATCTATAACATTGGGAAAACATCAAAGTACTCATTCTAAATCACCTTACCACTCCCTAAACAAACATGTCAGCAGTTATTTTCAGCCCTTCCCTCTATCAAACAGTTTTCCATTTCCACATAAGCACATATTATGGACACTCCATATAGAAACAAATAATATGCAACATTTTGTATATGGCTTCCTCAACTTAGCCTAACAGTTTAGAGGACCATCTCTATTGTAGTAAGGATCACACACACACACATACACACACACACACTTGTGTACACAATTTGTTTTTGAGACAAAGTCTCTGTGTAGCTTAGGTTGGCATTAAACTCATGATCCTCCTACTTTGCACTTTCCTGAATATTGAGCAGTACAGATAATGTCATATAAGCCACTATGCCTGGTTTCTATTTTCATTTTATTCAAGTTTTCCTTTGAAACACAAAGTTTTAATTTTGATACTATTCAATCAATTAGTTTTTAACTTTTGTGATTTATTCTTTTAGTGGTCTCTCTAAGATTCAATTACATTATTAAATGTCACAACGAGTCTCTATTTTCTTCTAAAAAGTTAAAACATTTTAATTAAAATGTTTAGGTTCTATTTTGTGTGAATTTTTCTGTATGGTATATCATTAGGACCCAGCTTTATTTATTTATTTTTTGAATGTGACTATCCAGTTGTCCTGTCACTTTTTTAATGAACAGTAAATTTTTATTTAAATTAATGCTTAAAAATTAGTATCTAAAGAACATTGAAAAACAATGAACCAGCAAAAAAGAACGTCTTTCCAGCAGACAGAAAGCAGAGAAGCTCTGAGGGAGCTGGGGCTGAGCGAAGGAACTCAGGAGGTGATACTGGGGGGCAGGGGAGGGGGACTAACCTGCAGCCCTCTACAAAACAGCAAGGAGAAGGACTGGTTAGAGTGAGTCTTTTCTCCACTCAAGTGTCTATCATCCTGTGGAATGACATCAGCCGTTTCACTGACTCCTGAGTTTCCAATCCCACGCTGTGGTTTCATAAGGCTTGAAATATGAAGTGGACCTCCTCCAACTCTGTTCTCAAACTCTCTTTAGAGACAGCTAGCATTTTGGTAAGCATTGCATTGAATTCGTATCAGCTGAACCTTCAATTTGCCCTCTTAGTAATATCAAGTGTTAAGATCCATGAACACTGGGTGGTTTCCCCTTTAAGTCTCATTAACAGTATTTTGAAAAACAAAAACAAACAAACAAAAAAAAAACAGTATTTTGTAGCTTATGATACTCCAAGTATCTTATATTATCTGGTGCTAATGTAAATGGGATTATTTCATTGACTAATTTTTCAAAGTATTCATTGGTGAATAAATACAGAGGATTTCTTAAAGTTAACATTGGATCCTAAATCCAATTAATCTTATTATCTGTAATCAATTTGTTTTTATTTCTGTGTATATACCCTTTAGGTCTTTGTGTATACATCATATGCCATGTACACTATAAAATAGAGATAATTTCACAGTCTGGATGCTCGTTCTGGCATTTCATGCTTAGTTTGGATTTTGTTTTTTGGCCTAATTTCTAAGTCATAAAAGATTATTAGTCACATTTTATGCATGGATAATGTTGAGGTTTTGTTATTTGCTGTCTATTGTAATGCTAAATGCGGCCCACCAAACCTGGAGCCCCTGAAACACTGCCTGTAAGTTAATTCTGATTGGTGAGTAAAGGTGCCAACAGCCAATAGCTGGGGAGAAGAGGCATGGGTGGGGCTTAGGTTTCCTGGGCTTGAGATCACAAAAAGGAAGGGGTGGGGGAGAGAGAGAGAGAGAGAGAGAGAGAGAGAGAGAGAGAGAGAGAGAGAGCTGCCATGGGCTGGAGCTGTCTGGTTGGAGTTGAGAGCAGCCCAGATGGACAATAGAAATAATGATTATTTCTCGGGATTATTCATGGGAAGGTAGATTCTAATAGCATTGAAGGTAGGCAGCTGCCTAGCTACTATGCTGCCTAAGGCATGTTTAAAAATATAAAGGGCCTATGTGTGTGTGTGTGTGGGGGGGGTCTTTCATCTAGGAACATAAATGATTTAAGGTGGGTGGAAAACCTGAGTACAGACTTTTAAAAATATATATATTTTTTTTACTACAGGTAGACTGAGATCCAAGGACAGTATCTGAAGAGAACTTGTTTATTCTACCACTAGACTGAATATCAGGGCTGAGGCCAACCTCTAGGAGTGATTTGTCTATGAATCCCCAGAGTATAGCACCAGGCCTGGTACATTACAGGACCATATAGATATATATATCTGCTTAATGAATGGGCTTATGGTCAGGTAGTATGTGAGGCTCCAACAACCTATCTTTTTCAGCTGCCCCAGTTTCGGGCTACAAATCTGTGAACATAGTAAGTGCATTATAGTCCACTTTGTTTCACAACACTCAGAATGAGGTTGAGCATTTCAGTTTAACCTGTGACTCACCTTGTTCCCGGGGCCTCAGTGTCAGGAATTTCCCTTTGGAGGTGATGGGAAACAGTGAGCCTTGTGGAGGACTAAGAGGGTAGGTGGGGAGGACTGTTGGGATAGAGAACAGAGTGAAGCACAGAGAAGATGTGTATGAGTTTGGAGTCCAAAGGGACTTGAATTGGTTCAGTTCTGATGTTTTTCATATAAGCTGGGCACTCTCATCAATTAGAGCTAAGCCCTGGCCTCAGAAACCACATCCTCAGTCCTCTATATATCAGGCTAGCCCCTGGCTTCTTGTGAAATTACCACTATCCAGACTTTGTGGATGTACACTTGAGTGCTCCCAAAGTTTTCTAAGGGAGAGCTCATCTCTAACTAGGAACATCTCTTTGCTGAGGCCTGGGGGAGGAGGGGGGCTGTTTTAACTACCTTCTCCCCTTTATTGCCAACTGTGGCAAATTTCTTCTGATGACTTCAGACTAGATATTGATACTTTATCTAGCGTGCTACATCCTAAAACACTTAATGCCTAATGGCCTGAATTAAACAGAAGTCTCTCTTTAGTTTGTTATCTTCTTCTTGGGGAACTGGATACAAAGTATCCTGCATGAAACTCTTTACTTTTACCAAGTAAAATCGGTCCTTCTTCCTTTTGTGACTTTCTTTCTGAAACTCCGCACCTCATACAGCACAAACATTTGTCCATAGTTCATCTCTTAGCTGCATGCCACCGTGTAGTCTTATACACACACCTCTCACTTTTACATCTTTAAGCAGTCGGAGCTAGTTTCTACTGTAGTCAGTACTAGTGAGTTATCGCTAAGCATTCATTCTCTTGATTTATTTTACCTCTGGCTTTAGATGAACATGTTACCACTTCTAAATAAAGACCATATTCCCATACAGTTAGGTGAGATTATCAAGTTAACAGTAAAAAAGAAAGTATACATGAAATATCTGGAAAAAGCCTTTAAAATGTAAAGCATACCCTTTCTTCTCTTGATGTTTTTCAAACCTAGAAATTATGTACAGAGTTATTTTTTAAGATTTATTTTATTTATTTTTTATGGGTATGAGTACACTGTAGCTGTACAGATGGCCGTGAGCAATCATGAGTGTGGCTGCTGGGAATTGAACTCAGGACCTCTGCCGGCCCCGCTCGCTCCAGCCCCTCTTGGTCCAGCATAATTCACTGTAGCTGTCTTCAGACGCACCAGAAGAGGGCCTCAGATCTCTTTAAGGGTGGTCGTAAGCCACCATGTGGTTGCTGGGATCTGAACTCAGGACCTTCGGAAGAGCAGTCAGTGCTCTTACCTGCTGAGCCATCTCACCAGCCCTGTACAGGGTTATTAATAGCCTTCTTGGGCAATTCTGAAGATGGCAGAGCAGAAAGGTAGAAGATTTCAGAGAACTGTGAAGCTGCTTCTCAGCCTTGCATCCTACCTCTGGATTTCTCTTCCAGTCAGAGAATGAATATGGCATTTAAGCCACTGTTTTGTTGTTTGTTGTTTGCTTGTTTGTTTTGTTGGTGGTGGTTGTTTTTGGTTTTGCTTTTTTTGTTTTGTTTTGCTTTGGGTTTTGTTGCTGTTGCTGCTGATCAGTATATCTTGACCTAACGCTATAGTTCAATCTATAAGACCCTCTTATTTTGTTCTAAGTGACAAAAGACAGACCTAACAAATGATCCCTAAGTCATCCTACTGTTTCTACCCTTTGCTATCAACTGTGTTGTCAACTCCAGCATGTGTCAAACTATTCTTTAAAAAACATATTTTCCTAAGATTTACTTATTTTTATTTATATGAGTACATTGTAGCTATGTTCAGACACACAAGAAGAGGGCATCCGACCACATTACAGATGGTTGTGAGACACTGTATGGTTGCTGGGATTTGAACTCAGGACCTCTGGCAGAGCAGTCAGTGCTCTTAACCACTGAGCCATCTCTCCAGCCCCCATGTGTCAAGTTCTTCTGTATTTGCAAATCTATTGCTGGGAATCCTATAGTGTTCTGTATTATATCGCTTCTGCATCAGGAAGTATAAACCTTATTAAATGCTTTTCTGTACTTATTAAAGTCATCATTTTTCTCATTTGACTATACTTATGAAGTCACTTTAAATATATCAGTTAGAAAATTTCTTACTAGATTTTATTCCAATATTTAATCTAAATGTCTATAGTGACATTTCTCCTATTTGCATTTATGTCTCTTTATATAATTCCACTTCATTGTCCAGAGTAAAGGTCTTTCTGTGGTATTCCCACATCCTGAATATGTGAATACTGCACTCTGCTCATATTTACTCCTGCTGATTTTTCTCACTGTCCTTCCTTGCCCCCCTCTGTTTCTTCCCTTTCTATGTTCTGAGTAGTCCCTCCATTTTCTCTCAGTCCTTTTACTTCACTAAATTCCATGTATGAGAGACAGTGTATGAGTTTTGTCTCTCTGCTCTAGCTTATTTCACAAAACATGGCATCTTTAGTTCTATCTATTTTCCTGCAGAGAGATTCCATTCTTCGTCACAGTGGAGTAGGGTACCATTGCATACCCTCCACAGTCCTGCAGCCTTTCATCTATTGGTGGGCAGGAGGCTGATTCCAACATTTGACGATCAGTCATACAATGTCCTTGGGTATGAGAGCCAGAGTGTTCCAACACAGCTGATTAAGTGCTTGCCTTACAAGCATGGAGACTTGAGTTCCCTCTCCAGAGCCCATGTACAATAACTGGGCATGGCCCTGCATGCCTGTAACTCCAGTTCTGAGGGACAGAAACAGTAGGGTCCCTTGGACTTGCTTTTCAGCTAGCCTAACAAAATTGGCTAGCCTAGGTCAATAAGAGATCTTGGCTCAATAAACAGCTTCTAAGTAATGACACACAAGGTTGGCCTCTGGCCTCTGTACTGTGAACAAGGGCACACTTAGGCACACACACACACACACACACACACACACACACACAGACAAGTAGAGGGATACAAGTGTTCTTTTAGAAAGCTGACATTGACTCTTGGGGATATAAACATAGAATTGGTATAACGGGATCACATAGATTTGACACAATGATTTCTGAAAGTTTTAATATGGCTTTTTTTGTGTGTGTGATTGGTTTCCTGTCTTCTATGGCATAAATAACAATTTTCTTTGTGTATGATCACGAATGTCTATCATTGGTTTTTACATTAGTTAATACCAACTTAGTAAATACTTACTTGTGCCTATTTTCTTCTATTAATATGTAAAGATTACATATCTTTGGTCTCCCCTCAAAGAAGATACACCATCAGCACGGTCTCCTTGATAATCATGCTGTAGTTTTGTCCTCTGCCATGGTTCAGTCTAAGTAAACAAAACCACCTTTCCTCTGCTCCTTATGCTTCCATCCTGTACCCTGCCACATGGCCCTCGATTTGTTTTTCCTTTTGCTGGAGGACAGACTGCCCGTGTCTCTAGTAGCAAACTTTCTGATACAAACAGGCTTGAAAACACTTCACGCCATTGCTACATTTAAGAGATTATTTGATTATCAAATTCAAAGTCCAAAATTGCTTCATTTCTGTTCTTTGAAGAAAGTGTGCATCTGTCTGCTTTTTATAGTTTCACCATTCACAAAATCTGATTTTCTTTTATGTTTGAAAGTTCCCTTAGATTACATTTAGAGTGCATTTTCTTTCCCTGTCATATAAGCATAATAAATCTTGTCCTGGGGTTTTGAATGTCTTCAATTTTGGGAGGTCTTAAATCTTTTCTCCTGTTCCATTTAATCTTTACCTGAATCTATGGCTCCCACCAGATGGCTCTCATCTTTCTCTGATAGCAAGCTGCTTTGCACTCTCAGCCTGTCTTTGTCCTTTCTTGGAATCCTGAGGAAGGGCCCCTGATGTGATCTCCCAGCTTAATGGATGTGTTCTCAGGCATGCCCCACACTGCTGTGTAGCCCATCACTTTTCTATTATTCTCTCCTGCAGAGGTCCTATTGGCTTGGTTTTCAGAATTGCTCTTTTCTGCCTTACATTTCAAATATTCCTTCTTGTAACTTGGAGATTCATTTACTTATCAGCTGATTAAACATTTTTACCTGTTTCTTTAACCCTGTTTTTATGAATATCCTCCCTGGTTGACTTTATTTTGTAGTATTAGGCTCACAAGGTGTATCACTATTCTTTCTTGCGGTCATCGGCTGCCTTGGCCTCCTGGAAGCCCTCTTGCGGTTATCAGCTGCCTTGGTCCCCTGGAAGCCCTCTGAATGACCCTCGGAAGCTCTCGTAACCTCTCCTACCTGCTGCCAGCTGGGCTTTTGGCTCTAGATCAGCATCCATATTCAGACAGCCTTCAGCAGGGCCTTCTCCTTGTGATGCTGCTGTCACTTGGCCCCACCTTAGATACTATAGCATGCTATCCACAGAACTTAAAGCACCCTGTAATTCATTTCCTCAAATCATCAGTCTCAGTATTGTATTCTTTCCCACTGGGACCCTGACCAGTACACTCATTAATACCATCTCATTGCAGAGAAGAGTAAGAGGTTGTCATGCTCAGCCTGGTGCTTCTCCGGTGAGGTAGAATGTGAGGAAAGCCACACTGTAGGATTTGGGAAAGTACCTCATAGAGAAGAATCTCTTGTATCAACATATAAGTCTCTGAAGACTCCTACATCCCATTCTACACCCTGAAGTTCAGTCCCTCTTTCCAGGAGTAGCTGGGATGAGATGTATTTAAGGGTGTTGCCAGTGTTTAGTTATGGAGAAGTCTGAAGAGGAACAAGATGGAGGAACAAGACTTGCAAGTGCATGCCGGTCCACCTGCACTTCCAGCTACACATTACCTCTGTGACTTCCAGAGCTTCCAGGATATAGCATACTAGTCCCATGGAAATAAGAGGGAAGGCAGTGCTCTGCTGAAGGCAACACTGGGAAGACAACAGAACTAGAAACTGTGTACCCAGCCTACCCTCACTTACAGCCTTAAAGCACAGCTCCTCACCTGCCCCACTCCAGATCTAGCCACCTCTTCTTCTCTAAGAGTTCACTACAAGTTATTAGGAAAGCACAAGGTCAGTTCTGAGCTCTCCTTCAGTTCCTCTGGAGTTTGGTTAGGCAAAAGGCAGTATCAGCAGGATTCCTTGGGTCTGTAATTAAACATGGTTGCTCAAACAAACACTTATCTTTTGTTAGCATTGACAACAATTCTTTGCCCAGGACAGCCCTCCTAGCTGCCATTGCTTCATGGTTGATAATGAACAAGGTCAACTCTCAGAAGACATTGAGTCTGTCTTCCCTAAGACGAAGGCACACAACACTATCTGTCACAAAGGAACAGATAGGAAATCTCTACCTGCATTCAGAAAGGTTTGGGCCTACCTTCTCAGCTTAGTATGCCTACTCCTTACTTCAGCATTCCAGTGAGCATCGTGATATAGTAACCTGAAGACTGCTGCCCTTCAGCTACTAGTCCATGTGTGCACATGCGTGTGCACATGTGTGCGTGTGAGTGTGTGTGTGTGTGTGTGTGTGTGCGTGTGTGTATGTGTGTGTGGGTGGTGGGGGTGGTAGTTGTGGTTATGCCTTAGCTGAAAAGAAAAAATAAGACGTCATTATAAGGAAGGACTCAAAGAACTATTGTATGAGTTTTCTATGCCTAAACAGCTCATAATCTCACTTGAACTTCAAGTGATAAATAAAACAAAAAATGATTGAGAATGTAAACACAAGGCAAAGCCAGACAACAATTACAGCATGTTAGAAGATTGGGGAAATATATTAGCATACACTTGCTCAGCTCTGACCATTCATTGCAGACCCTATATGTAGGAGGTACTTGTAAAGAGTCTTGAGGTTGAATGGAGTTGGCTAAGATACATTGCAAATGTTACTCTTGGGAGAAACAGTAGTATACATCTGGGAGAATCCGCCTCTCCAGTCACCGTGAAAACAATCTAATAATAGCTGGATTTTATTTAAAAAGTGCAGCTCATCCTCTCACGGTCTTGAGAATAGTTGTTGGTGGTGTTATACAGGCATTCCAGAGAGCAAAGTGAAACTCTGGGTCTCCCAAGATCACACAGCTAATAAATGCTGATGACAGGACCCACAACCAAGATGTGTGGGTCCAACCAAAAGTGTCCTGTTTCCAGGGCAGATGCCACTTTCCTCTGAGACACTAAAAGATGACATCACATTGTTTCTACACAAGCCGTTCTTGCAGTAGCTCATGCTATATCATCAATAAGTGAAACCAGTGCTTGTTAGACCTCCAGGCCCGCTTAGCACACACTTGGCAATTACAATTAGGGGCAGAGAAGATAACAATCCTAAATGTTCATTATCCATAAACTCTTGCTGTTTTTAGGGGAAGTTAATAAAAATACATATTTTAGAGGCAAAACAGTATTCTGGTTGAACTACATGAAGCTTAGCTTTTGTAAATTTAGTGAGCAGAAAATGTGAGGAGCCATAAGACATCTGAGCAGAAAGCATGCAGTCCACAGAGACGGGCTTTTACACAGGAGGAATGATATAGATGGATGCACAGGACTCCTGAAGTCTTGGTTGTCTGCTGCTTATTTGCCAGAGAGTAAACATGGGACCAAAGTTCTGTTTCTGCCAGGATTAATCATTTTCTTCTTTATCTGCATCAAAGTTCTTTGATTAGGAGAACTTCCTTTCTCACTTGGACTTGCTGTATGCTTTGATTTCAATCAATCATAGTCAATATTGACTTGTACTAGTTGGAAGAGGGTTAGAAAAAAAATCCCACTTGCAAAATCTTTACTCCTTTCCAGAGAGAAAGAGAGAGAGAGAAAGAGAGAAAGAGAGGGTGAGAGAGATTACTGAGAAAAGAAAGATTTTTATTTTTCATTTTATTTTAAACTATTTTAAATCAATTTTTGTTTCTAATTTGGTTTTACTATGCAATTATTGTGAGCATAGAGTTTGGAATCAAACTCCTGAGCTGATCTGCGGCTACAACATTGTCTGGTTGCCTAATATTGGGGAAGCTATCAAACTGTATAAAAGGAGATAATAATAAGAGCTCTATTTTATAAAGAATTTATTTCAGTGCCCAGAACAAAAATCTTCATAAATATTAACTACACTATTATAATATTTTTAATGTATACATATGTAAATCTTGATACAGCTTTGCATAATCTAAAAGCTTTTCTACCAAGTACAGAATCTAGATGTAAATTGGTCTAATAAGTTTTCCTAAAGAAAAACAATCCTTTAAAATCCTTAAACAGAAATGTTATTTGTACAAGGAAATCTAACTTTTTTTAAAAAAAAATTAGGCTTATATGCCAAGTTAGTTTGAATTGATAGTCTAAAATAGCAAATGTGCATTGTCTTCAGGGTCCCATATCCTGGACTACCCCTGTTTCTCATGGAGTCATTAACTTTGACAGGGAGTACACTCCTCCGAGGAATGTGAAAATATGTTCATCATTTTACAAGCAAGTGTTACTCCCACAAAAGACATCAACACTTGTGGAGGCTCACATCTGGGGCCCAATACATTGATAACATGTGTATAGTATCTAACAATTGCCCAATACATTGATAACGTGTGTATAGTACCTAACAATTGCAGTGAGTCAATAGCGTGCTCTTATAGATGTCCACACATGCAATGTGACTACGCATTTTAGGGACAAGGGGACCCAGACTGTCAGTTGGTGGTGCTAGCCCTTTTTAGTTACAAGCAATATTAGAGTATGTTGAGTTCATCTCTACATGCTTTCAAAAATGTTGATACCCTGGACTTAATGAAGCAGAACCTTCAGAAATGAAAATCTAAACTTTTAATATTGCTATATCTGCTGGAAAGCTCCATCAAACTATGGATAACAGTTAAATAATGCTGTCTAATATTGAGGTCCATGATAGAAGGCAGTCAGGTAAGGTCTTTACTTCCATCCAATCTCTTCAGCTTGATGTCTTGCCATCAGTTACACCTTTGACTTGGGAAGAGGAAATCATTCTCACTGCAACAATACCTTAGACTGGGGTCTAGATAATTTGTAAACAGATGAACGTTATTTCTCACCATTCTAGGAATAAGAAGTCCAAGGCACAGATCCAGTTCCCAAGCTGGTCCTGTTGCTTACAGGCCATGATTTCTTAGGGTATCCTCATGTGGCAGGAGGAAGTAAGGAGTCTCCTCAAGCCTATTTTTATAAGCACCAACCCCAATTTGTGATAGATTACCAAATTAGGGACATATGAACTAATAGCCACTCAAAGACCCTACTTTTAACACTACCTGCCACATTGGAGATCGGGCATTAACAGGTAATTCAGAGGAGTGCAAATAGATTGTTGACAGTCTCATTGTGTCATTAATCCAGGTGAGAGCAGGTATGGTCAGTGAGCAGGATATCAGAGAGGAACAAGTTATGCAGAGAAAGCTCTGGAGATTAGCAGAAGGCTCTCTAAGTCTTTGGACACTACTAATCTATGCACGTGTGTTGAAATTGAGCATTTTCCTGTTAGATGATTCAGTCACGCAGTGATTTATCATCTGCAGTGGATGGAACTTTTGTTTTTATCATTGTTTATTTTTGGCTACTGTCTTAGTTACCTTTCTATTGCTACCAGAAAACGTTGCCTATCCATCATGAAGGGCAGACAGAGCAGTAAATCAACTAGGGCAAAATCTCAAGTAGGCACCTGGAACGGGAACTGCAGCAGAGGGCACAGAGGAGCACATCTTACGGGCTTGCTCAGCCTGCTTTTTTTATGCCATTAAGAAGAGCCTTGCAGTCCCACCAGCAATGAAGGAGTGTTCCTCTTTCTCCACAACATCTCCAGCATCTGCTGTCACCTGAGATTTTTTATCCTAGCCATTCTGACTGGTGTGAGGTGGAATCTCAGGTTGTTTTGATTTGCATTTCCCTGATGACTAAGGATGTTGAACATTTCTTTAGGTGCTTCTCAGTCATTCGATATTCATCAGTTGAGAATTCTTTTTTTTAGCTCTGTACCCCATTTTAATAGGGTTATTTGGTTCTCTGGAGTCTAACTACTTGAATTCTTTGTATACATTGGATATTAGCCCTCTATGAAATATAGGATTGGTAAAGATCTTTTCCCAATTTGTTGGTTGGTGTTTTGTCCTATTGACAGTGTCTTTGCTTTACAGAAGCTTTGCAGTTTTATGAAGTCCCATTTGTCAATGCTTGATCTTAGAGCATAAGCTATTTGCATTCTGTTCAGGAAATTTTCCCCTGTTCCTACGTGCTCGAGGTTCTTCCCCACTTTATTTTCCATTAGTTTCAGTGTATCTGGTTTGATGTGGAGGTCCCTGGTCCACTTGGACTGAAGGAAGGACAAGCCAGCCTGATATAGCTGTCTCCTGAGAGGCTCTGACAGTACCTGACTAATACAGATGTAGAGGCTCACAGCCATCCATTGAACTGAGTACAAGTCCCCAATGAAGGAGTTAGAGAAAGGACCAAAGGAGCTGAAGGGTTTGCAGCCCCTTAGGACAAACAACAATATGAACTAATTAGTACACTCAGAGCTCCCAGGGACTCAACCACCAACCAAGAACTATACATGGTGGGACTGATTGTTCTGGCAGTATGTGTATAGAGGATTGCAAAGTTGATCATCAATGGGAGGAGAGGCCCTTGGCCCTGTGAAGGTTCTATGCTCCAGTGTAGGGGAATGCCAGGGTCAATAAATGGGAGAGGGTGGGGTGGCAGGCAGGGGGAGGGGGGAGAAAACAGGGGTTTGTTCTTGTTGTTTTTGGGGGGTTTTTTTGGTCTTTGTTTTTTTGAGGGGAAATTGGGAAAGGAGAAATCATATGACATATAAATAAAGAAAATATTTAATAAAAAAAGGAAGAGAAAGGAAAAAAAACAAAGCCTTGCCATCACTTTCCCCAGTAAGCTGGACCCCTACACATTAATCTGTCATCAAGAAATTGCCCTATAGACTTGCAGTCTGATGGAGATGGTTTCTAAACTGAGGTTCCTCTTCTCAAACAACTCTATCTTCTGTTAACAACATCTAAAACAACAAATCCAAACCAGGACCACTGATATAAATAATGGTTCTAGGACTTTTTTCCAGATTTATCATTTTTTTATTATTGGATATTTTATTTACTTGCATTTCAAATGTTATCCCCCTTCCTGATTTTGCCTCCCCAAACCTCCTATCCCCTCTCCTCTCCCTGCTTCTATGAGGGTGATCACACTAGCATTCCCCTACACTGGAGCATCAAGCCTTCACAGGACCAAGGGCCTCCCCTCCCATTGATGTCAGATAAGGCAATCCTCTGCTTCATGTGCAGCTGGAGCCATGGATCCCTCCATGTGTACTCTTTGGTTGGTGATTTAGTCCCTGGGAACTCTGAGGGGGTCTGGTTGATTGATATTGTTCTTCCTCTGGGATTGCAATCCCCTTCAGCTACTACAGTCCTCCCCCTAACTCCTCCATTGGGGTCTCTGTGCTCAGTCCAATGGTTGGCAGTAAGTGTCTGTATATGTATTGTTCAGGCTCTGGTAGAGCCTCTCAGGAGACAGCTATATCAGGCTCCTGTCAGCAAGGACTTCTTAACATCAGCCATAGTGTCTATGGCCATACCCTGAATGTGCCCGATCTTGTCTGGTCTCGGAAGCTAAGCAGGCCTGATTAGTACTTGGATGGAAGACTGCCTGGGAGTACCAGGTTTTATGAATTCATGTATACACCCGTGGTTCATATACATATGCTCTTCGCTGTAAATGTAGGAAAGGAATAACTGGGTTATAAGAGATAATGTACATAAAGTACATGTAACATTGAACACTTCCAAGCATGTTCCTAGAGTATATTGACTTCCATTTGATCCAGCAGTGCATGGGCTCGGCTTCCCTCCATGGTTCTTTCCAACACTTTATTTTTCATTTCATTTTAGTGACCTTGGTGGCTCTGTATCATGAGTGGTGGTATCATGAGTGCTTTCCCATCCCTGAATATAATAATATCAAGCATCTTTTCATGTGCTGATTAACTATAAACATACAGTTCTCTTTATTTTTCTCATAGATTCTAAGAATTATTTTATTAACACTTTTTAAAAAAAAAAAGATTCAATACTTTTGTTTATGTGTATGTGTGTGCATTTGTGGTACCTCAGAGTCTAGAACAAGGTATCAAGTTCACTGGATGTGGAGTTAGAGGCAGTTGTGAACTGTGCAGTGTGAATGCAGGGAGCTGCCATCCAGGGCTTTGCAAAATCAGTGCATGTTCTTCACCAACAAGCATCTCTGTAGCTCCTATCCTATTTTATCTTTTTGTTGGTGGTGGTTGTTTGGTATTTTGTTTCTTGTTTTTGATACAGGTTTGTGTGTGTGTGTGTGTGTGTGTGTGTGTGTGTGTGTGTGTGTACCACTGGCTGTCTTAGAACTTGATCTCTATACCAGGACAGCCTTGAACTCTAAGGTCTGCCTACCTGTGTCTCCTGAGTGCTGGGATTAAACGTTTCGCCAGTACCACCTGGCTGATCATATGTATCCTGAATAAAAAGCCTTCCATGTGCTCCCCACGCTTCTGCTACTCTCACACTCTGCACTTACCTTTTACTCCAATTCCTGTGCTTTCATTTAAAAACAGTTCCTAAGTCTAATTTCCTGCAATGTGTTCATTTTTTCTTTGGTGACTGGTACTTTTTATGCCCATTTAGGAAGTCTTTGTTACTTCACGTTATAGGGAAATTCTTCTTTCCTTTAGAATTCTTTCCTATCTTGGAACAGTCCAGCACTAGTCCTATTCTTCAGTTTTCTCCCTGATGAGTTTAGCCACCGGCCTAGTATCATCTGCTGCCTACTCCTCTCCCCATCTTCTGCACTGTTCCTCCCTTCCCCAAGTCAGCTGTCTTCTGTGAGTAAATCCTTTGCTGCATCCAATTCTGTTCTATCTCTCTCTGAGTCTGACCTTGTGTCAACAGCACCTTGATGATTTTCATGACTTTAGAGCAAGTTTCAACAGTCAGCCACGATTCTCCCCAGGTTATTCCTTCTCCAAGGTTACCTCAACTCTCACAATCCCTTTTTAGTTTCATAAATTTTAGCACCAGTTGGCTAATTTCTATCCTTTGATGTCAATTGTATTAAATATGTTCTAGAAGTTTTTACAGTTCTGAATCCCTCATCTTTTTTCTTTTTTTCTTTTATTCTTGATGGGATCTATGGTAATAGCTTTTGTTTTTCTCCAGGCAACATATTACTTGTATTTCTCTATTAGTGCTATTTTAGTTTTATGACACAATGTGTATTATGTACTATATTTTCATTATTATTCAATTCAGTATCTTCTAATCTCTACTATCATTTCTTCTAAGCCACAAGTATTTTTAACAAATGTGCAAACAAGAGGATGTTCTAGTTATGTGGGATGGGAATGCTGTTATTGGCATCTAGCTTAAGTCCTCTTTGGTCAGAGAATATGCTCTCCAAATTTGATCAAATAAAATTTGGTAAGGCAACATATGGACTAGCACATGTTCAGCTTTGATAAGTGGTGGTTCAGTTATGTAGGGGAGGGGTGTTGTACACATGACAACAAGGCCACGTGTGTTCTTCATCAAATATTTAATATCATTTTTGGCCAGTCTGTTTGGGCTGGGGTCCAGAGTAGACCTTGGGTGCATGTTCCGCAGCCAGTCCCACAACACCCAGAGGAAGCTCCACTCCCAGGCATTCTGAAACACCCAGGATCAGAGGTGAGCAGGAGCCAACATCTGTCCAAATACTGGGGTAACCGGGACCAGCGGGACCAAGCACACAGGAACTCTGCCAGCCCAGTGACTTGGGTTCCTTCCGGTCTGTCTGGGCTGGG
>NW_022196901.1:17099607-17103396 GCF_008632895.1 Mastomys coucha | reverse complement strand
GTTAACAAATTCAGATAAATTGAAATCATGTAACTTTTCTCATCATAATGTAATAAAAGTTTAAAAAAGTATCATTTTTGATTGTTAGGATTTATCAGCATGTAACTCTTTGGTTCTTCTACACTTTTTTTCTCTGTTCACATTTCCTGTTTGTCCCTTTAGTCCATTTAACTAATTTCAAGTTTACATCTGGCAACTGTGATCATTGTGGTCCAGGTCTGCAGTGCCCCAAACAGGCTGTGATAGTATGCTTGGTTCTCTGCTGGTAGCACTGTTCTAAGAGGGTAAGGGGCCTGCTGGAGGAGGTGAATTACTGGGGGTAGATTTTTAAGGCCTCCTGCTAGGCCTACCTTCTGTGCTGATTTTCTACTTCCTAATGGCAGCTGTACAACGGACCTGATACAGCCATATGCAGACACTTCTCCCCCTCTGTGGTGAACAAAACTCTCCTACAACTTTGATCCAAAATCCCCTTTTCTTCCCATGGCTTCCTTCTGTCAGTTGCCTTTTCACAGTAACAAGGAGTGTTGACTGAAGTTGATATAATGGCACACACCTTCAATCCCAGCCCTTGGGAGGCAGAAGCAAGCAGAGTTCTAAGTTTGAGGCTAGCCTGGTCTATATAGCAAGGTCTAGGTCAGCTAGGACTATATAAAGATGGACTTTGTTTCAAAGCTTAAGAAAGAGAGAGAGAGAGAGAGAGAGAGAGAGAGAGAGAGAGAGAGAGAGAGAGAGAGAAAGGGAGGAAGGAAGGAAGAAAGAAAGGTTGGTTGACTGCTACACCAATAATGAACAAACACCTAACATAAGTTTTCTTATCCTGGATTCCAGCTAAGTCTTATTTTCTCATATACACAAACAAATTTATTGTTAGACACTACGTGTGAAGAAACGGAGAGGAAGGTGAAGCCATGGGGAATGTGTGTTCTAGAGTAGTTGGGTTGCCTTCTGGGCAGGAACTGGGATGGTTTAGTCTGGGTTTCATCAGGTGACAGGGTGAATCTGTGTTCTGTCTCCTTGCTGTTCTGTATGTGCCTCTAGACCATCAACTCAGTTCCAGACCTTATTCTTCCTCCTTGACAAGTTTCTGCACTTCGTAATTATCTGCAAAATGTCCTGCTTGGCAGCAGGAGAGATGGTTCAGTTAGTTAAGCACTTGCCTTGCAAACATGAGGACCTGAATTAGGATCCTCGAACCCATGTGAAAAGCAGGACATGGTGGTGCATGTGTGATAAGATGGACAGATTCCTGGAGCTTGCTGGCTAGCTAGTCTGACCTAGTAGGCAAAGTTCTAGGGTGATGAGAGACCCTGTTTCAAACAAAAGGTAGTTGGTGCCAGAGAAACAATACTAGAGTTTGACTTCCTACATCTGCATGAATAGGCATGCATATATACACCTGTACACACGTGTAAACCAACCACATACATGCACAGCATACATAGAAATAAGTCAGTAATCAGGTTTCCATATACTATGTAGAAGAGTACTATCTCTCTTCAGAAAATGAAAGCCAGACTTGCCCCGAGACTCTGTTCCTCTCTCTAAGGAACGCTTTAGAGAATTCCAATGTTATAACTCCTTGATGTATTAGCATATGTGTGTATTGCAGGTTTTTTAGGTCTTAAGAGGTAGCTTAATCAAATTAGACAACAAATTTTCAATGGCTTTTTTTTTTTTTTTGAGAACTCTTAGCTCATGAATTTTAAGATAAGAGGATGTCTTAGGGTTTTACTGCTGTGAACAGACACCATGACCAAGGCAACTCTAATAAGGACAACATTTAATTGGGGCTGGCTTACAGGTTCAGACGTTCAGTCCATTATCATCAAGGCAGGAGCATGGCAGCAGCCAGGAAGACGTAGTGAAGAAGGACCTGAGAGTTCAACATCTTGTTCTAAAAGCAAACAGGAGAAGACTGGCATTCTCAGGCAGCTAGGAGGAAGCTCTCAAAGCCCACCCCAACAGAACATACTTCCTCCAACAAGTCTACTCCAACTTCCCGCTCTTTAGGCAAAAGCCTTCTCCATTGTTCCCTACAGTGGATCCTGATGAAAAAAGTCCATGGTTTTAAGGCATTTATTATCATGGTGGTAAATGGATGAGTAAAACCATACCCCACTTCTCAGGGCAGGCCGGAGGTTAAATACTTTTTGCAGGAGGAGTGTCTGGAAAGGAGAGCTTATTGGCTAAGTCCTCCGGGCCTTTTGGTACCTCATTAAAATGGAGATCTGTCTTGAGGCTACAAACCCTTATCCAAACTAAATAAAAGACAGACAGAGAATTTCTTTTTTTTTCTATTATTATTTTTTATTAGATGTTTTCATTCTTTACAATATCTCCTTTCCCAGGTTCCCCTCCAAAAGAAAAAAAGAAAAAGAAAATAAAATAAGAAAAAAATAAAATAAAATAAACCCCAAAACTAAAATAATCCCCTGTTCCCTCCCCGCTCCCCCTGCTCACCACCCCAACCTCTCCCACTTCCTGGCCCTGGTATTCCCCTACACTGGGGCATAGAACCTTCACAGGGCCAAGGGCCTCTCCTCCCATTGATGACCTACTTGACCATCCTCTGCTATACACATGCTGTTGGAGCCATGAGTCCCCCCCATGTGTACTCTTTGGTTGGTGGTTTAGTCCCTGGGAATTCTGAGGGTACTAGTTAGTTCATATTGTTGTTCATCCTAAGGGGCTGCAAACCCTTCAGCTCCTTGGGTCCTTTCTCTAGCTCCTTCATTGGGGATCCTGTACTCAGTCCGATGGATGGCTGTGAGCCTCTACTTCTGTATTAGTCGGGTACCATCAGAGCCTCTCAGGAGACAGCTATATCAGGCTCCTGTCAGCCAGCACTTGTTGGCATCCACAACAGTGTCTGGATTTGATGATTGAATATGGGAAGGATTCCCAGGTGGAGCAGTCTCTGGATTGTCCTTCCTTTAGTCTCTGCTCCATAGTTAGTCTCTGCAACTCCTTCCATGGGTATTTTGTTCCCCCTTTTAAGAAGGAATGAAATGTCTACATTTTGGTCTTCCTTCTTCTTGAGTTTCTTGTGGTTTGTGGGTTGTTTTTCCTGTATTCCGAATGATCTCCTTCTGTTGTCTAATTGCTCTGGTTAGGACTTCGAGTACAATATTGAATAGGTAGAGAGAGAGTGGGCAGCCTTGTCTAGTCCAAACAGGGAATTTCTAAATTAATAAAATCAGAAATGAAAAGGGAGACATAGTAACAGACACCAAGGAAATAAAAAAAAATTATAATTTTTTTTGAAGCCTTACTTCAAAAACATGTATTTCAAAGAATTAGAAAATCTAAAAGAAATGGGCCATTTTCTCAATAGATATCAATTACCAAAATTAAATCAAGATCAGATAAACAATTTAAACAGATCTATAGCCCAAAAGGAAATAGAAGCAGTCATCAAATTCTCTTCTCACAAATCCCAGAGCTAGGTGGCTTTAAAGTAAAATTCTACCAAACTTTCATAGAAGAGCTTAAACCAATATTCCTTAAATTACTCCACAAAATAAAAACAGAAAGATTATTGATAAACTCATTTTATGAGGCTACAGTTATCCTGATACCCAAACCACACAACATCTCAACACAGAAAGAAAATTATAGACCAATTTCCCTCATTACCAATGATGCAAAGATGCTCAATAAAATACAGAAAATGTAGGAGGCAGAACTCTGAGAAGATCCCGTGGTTTCAGCAGCATGTACTACCCCAGCGCTGCACCCATCAGCAGCATGCACTACCCCAGCACTGCACCCATCAGCAGCATGCAC
>NW_022196901.1:17092874-17099022 GCF_008632895.1 Mastomys coucha | reverse complement strand
GCACCCATCAGCAGCATGCACTACCCCAGCACTGCACCCATCAGCAGCATGCACTGCTCTACCCCAGCGCTACACCCATCAGCAGCATGCACTGCTCTACCCCAGCGCTGCACCCATCAGCAGCATGCACTACCCCAGCACTGCACCCATCAGCAGCATGCACTACCCCAGCACTGCACCCATCAGCAGCATGCACTGTAGTGAAGAAGGAACTTTACAGGTATGATTAAAGTCCCTAGTCAGTCATTTTAAATTGGTCATAAGAGATTATCCTAGGTGGCCTTGACCTTTTCAGGTGAGTCTTTCACAGCAACTTTTCCCATTTTATGGGCGGGGAACTGGAGAGGCGGCTTAACTGATAAAGAGCTTGTTGTACAGACGTGAGGAACTGAAATCAATCCCTAACACCCAAGAAAAAATCCAGACAATGTGGTATATATCGGAACCCAGTCTGGGGAGCTGAGTGAGGCAAATCTTATGGCTCTCTGCCAGTCAGCCTAGCTGGGTCAGCTAATCCCAGATCCCAATGAGAGACCGTGTCTCAGTACAAAGATTGATGGCTACACCCAACATTGACCTCTAGCCGCTGCATGCACCCCCTCCCACATACACACACAAATATTACATATGAAACAAATCTGCACTGGTGCACACCCTGGGGGTGGGGAGAGAGATTGGTCCCATTTTAGGAGAGACAGAACAAGGCAGCATGGCCAGAATGTGAAGTAATCTGTAAGACCTCAGAGCAAAAGAAAGGGAGGCAGCAGTTATATAGCCCACGGACACAATTTCTGCAGTCAACATCAAGGAACTTGGGAGCAGGACTTCCTTTAGTTGAGTGTCCAGATGCTGCTGCAATCTGCTACCAGGCTGCTGGGAAAGCCAGCCAAGTCAAAACAGACTCCTAATTCACAGGAATTGCCAGAAAAATAAATTTATGTTTTAAGCTGCTATGTTTGTGACATTTTGTTACAGTCCTACATTGCTAAATGGCAGTGTTCATTCTGAGATCTGCGTGGTTATATGATCTTTGCCATTATGAAAAACCATAGTCTATTTGCATAAACCAAGATGAGTCCTAATGTCACCGGGTGATATAATGTTATGGGATTCCAGTTTTATGTGCAGTCCATTGCTAAACAAAATATTGTTATGTGATGTAGGACTGCACACACATGCAAATATACACATACAGAGGGGAGGAGAGAAGAGGGGAGGGGAGGAGAGAAGAGGGGAGGGGAGGAGAGGAGAGGAGAGGAGAGGAGAGGAGAGGAGAGGAGAGGAGAGGAGAGTGATGGAGGGAAGGAGAGAGAGTGAGAATTGGTCAATTTTTAAATGAAACAGGAAATATAAGAATTCATGCTTTTCTATGCTTGAAAACATAAAACGTATCTATTTTCAACCTCTTAAACTTGGTCAAATATTCTCCAAAAATAACCAGTTTCTGGGGATAGTGAGCTGCTGCATAAGCCTAGCATCCACTGCCAGGCATGATCTCAGTTTGAATCCCAAGGGAAGAGAGAGCCTACTGAGTGTCCTCTGGTCTCATGTACCTGCACACACATGTACACAAAATAAATAAAGTGGAAATGGGAGTTAACATGATTACACTTCATTCACACATGCATGAAATTCTCAAAAATAAAGAAAACTTAATGAAAAAGAGGGATTAAAGAGATGTCTAAATCCTTAGGAGTGCTTGCCACTTTTGCAAAGGGCCTGGGTTCAGTGCCCAACACCCACATGGCAGCTCACAACCACCTGTAACTCCATTTCCAGGGAGTCTGACACCCTCTTCTAGTGTCCATATGCAACACACACACACACACACACACACACACACACACACACGATATACATACATCCATAAAGCATTTACACATACACATAAATCATTTTAAAAATGAAAAAAAATGCTTTTAAAGAAAAGAAACACCTGCTAAGCAACTGTTTAGCCTGGGACTGAAGACAGAAACAATATGGATGCTCACCAACTTTCCCAAACAGATGTAAATCCTACTAAATTGTGAGAGGCTCCCTGCTGAGCACAGGGCGTTTTAGAGCTAGGACTCGGAGCTGGAAAGGGAGCTTATCCAGATGACTTGAGGCTAGACTTTCTTTAAAATCTGTAGTGGGAGTTTCTGGATACGTCAGATGATATAGATTCATGCCTTGTTTTGGACATGTGATGTTTGGAGAAAGTATAAATAGGACTCAATGAACAGTGATGGGCGCTTGCATAGCTAGCCTTGCAACACTTCGCTTCATTGGTCTTCATTTTCAATGGTCTTCACTTCACTGAGAGAGGCACAGCAGAGTTCTAGTCATTCTTGCTGACTCATGCCAACTTAGCAGAGGCCTGGCAGTTTCTGCTGGATCATGCCACTGCTGCTGATTCGTGTTTGGTATCCTGACAAATGGAGATTGGAATTGCCCCAAAGAACTACTTCTAAACATATCCTTGCCCTATTTACCATCTTTTCTTCCCTACCTTTGGAAAGTAGACTAGAACCCTTATCAAAAACCCCCTTAAAGGTTTTTTTTAAACCCTTATTAAAATAGGTTTTTAAAAAATCTAATCCTACAAAAATCTTTTGTAAATGAAGCAAACTTTAACAACACTAGTCCCAAATCTACAGAAAGCTTAAGAATTTTTTCTGATGAAAGGGTTGCCCATTGGAACTAACAACCAAATACAATTAATTGATTGTTACTAAGGGGGTAGTATTGGATTTCTGTTAAGCCATCTTAGAATGTGTACCAGATATTTCCCCATATCTACTCTGCACCAGTGAACTCAGTCCATTTTCAGTCTTTCAGATACCTTCCTGACTTCTAATCCTCTCTCTCCTCTCCGGCAACTGGTTAACCCCCAGCCCCTACCAAAAACAAAAAAAAAGCCAAATCCTTTGTGTTTTGAATTAAAGCTCTGGTTCCTGGAGAATTGATGCTGCTGTGCAGTGATAAACATTTGCACTCAGATCAATTTTCTGACTTAGGTGCTCCTGGAGGCTCTTAAGGCTTTTCTGAATGTGTGTGGGATAAGGAGGGAAGGATTGGGATGAGGAGAGCTGACCAACTGCCTTCTGTAGTCCCAATCCTCAGGTTGAAGCACATCTGTGTGAGGTGAGCAGTGAAGGGAGTGTGGCTGCCATTTTGATTTATTTGAGCCCTGGCATGTGCCTCGAACACATCTTAGGGCGGGATTAGCTATCACTCAAACTGTTAGACACATAAGCAAACATCTGTTTCAAAGGCTTTGTTGAAATGCTATACCCAGCAGACATTCAAACAATCTTCTTCCTTAACCTCTCTTCACTGTACTTGTACAGAATTCTCTCTGCTGAGAGAATTTCATCTCTTTGTAACCAGCCCACTTCCCTGGAAAATAGAACTCTTACCAAATACAGAGGTAGGATGAAAGGAAAGTATGCCTCAGACATTTTGTGAAAACAGTTCACAAGGTGCGCCCTCATCATGGCATCAGCTCCATGCTGTGGTCACTTAGCAATCCTACATAGCCAGCCCGCAGGGAGCACACTTCCTCATGTCCTTGTTAGCATTGGCTTAAACTCTGTGCAGATGTAGACAAAAGGCAAGAAAAGCAATCCATTGCACAGGTACATTCTCTCAGAAAGTTTGATGAAGGAAAATATAAGATGAACAAGCTGCATAATTCCCCCTCCTCCTCTTCCTTCTCCTCTTCCTCTTCCTACTCCACCAGAAAGTGTGCACTTTCTTAAAGGGAAAATGCCAAGGAGAGTTGACAAAAGTGTGCCTGTGTGTTCTTTCTTCCCTGGGGAAAAACCTGCTCATCTTTGGGTTTTCGCCACTCATAAATTATCAAGTTATTTCTCACTTATGGCGTAAATATCAGTCTGCTTGGTATATGTGCCCCACATCAGCTGAGACTGAGGAGAGCTAAATTTACAAACATTAAATCAATAAGCATGTGTGAATGGGCAAACAGCGTGATATTCCGTAACAGAATAAGGCCACAGCATTACTGCTAATCATCTGTTTTTGCAACTTCTAAAGTTTTCTTCCCTTCTAATTTTATAGTGTTGCTAGAAGTCACATGACTAACTTCCTTCTGTCAGAAGAAGGGAATATGTACCTCAAAGTAGGGAACAAGAAATTACCCCAGGAGATTAAGCAGCTGTAATTCCAAGTGCTGCAACCATTGGAAGGCACCATATTTGTAAAGAGAGGCTATCTGCCATTGTTGCTATTAATGAGAAGCCCTGGAACAGACAGGACCAGCAGGTAAAAATACCAGTCTTGCAAATGGAGAGTGGGTATGCAAATGTGTAGAGACAGCATTTCCTTCTTACACTCTGTTCCAGGGCTTCCCTAAAACATGCCTCTGTAGCAATGAGGACAGATTGACAATCCCCTTTCACTAGAAGGGGATTTCGGTAGAAGGACCTACTCCTAGCTTGGGAAAACGTGACTTTAACTAAGAACAATTATCATGGCAGATAGACTGGGGGTTTGCCTCAGATCAAACATCAATGTCCAGAACTTTTCTTAAGGTCTATGTACTGTGGGGATGGATCACTAGGAAAAGGAATTGTTCATGACCGCAGTGACACTGTAGAACCTGTGATCCAAATTCTCCTGTGCAAATGCAAACAAGAGGAAGCCAAGCTTCCAGGAAACACCCAGAAGGTCTCAGTAGGTGGATCTGGCAGTGAGAAGGAGAAAGAGACCATGCCATTAGACGGAAGACAGAGCAAGCGGCCTGAAGGGGAGTGAGGACCCTGGCTGGATTCATGGAGACCAATCCTCCACCCCGTTCTGAAATAAATCCTATGCTGATTCCACCACATTATCTTTCTGCCACCAGCACCATATGAGGGAATATGGGTTTCCGACTCAGGGTGAGAATAGGCAAGAGCTCACACTTACATGTGCCGCACTAGGAAATCTGCATTGAAAATGTAGAAAAAAAGTTTTTATATAAAAGTGAACAACAGAGTATATGAATAAGACCAGATCTTGAAATAGGAATTCCACAATAATGGGAACATGTACACCTAAATAAAAAATGAATTGATTTAATAAAGACAAGGAAATAAAAAAAGAAACACAAATATCAAAATAGATTATATGGATATATGAAAATAACAAAAATATTAAAAACAAAACTCAGATACATTTTCAAAGAAGTATATTTGAAGGCTATGCATGTTTTTAAAATCATGATATGTCTATGGAAGACTACATTAAGCATTAACAACTGGTGTGCCTCTAGGGGTGGGAACCTGATGAGAGAGAACTTCATTTCCACCATACATTTCTTTACATCATCTTTGTCCTAGAAGCATGTATCACACCTAATGTAGTATTAAGCTCTGCCTGTAAATTAAGAACTTCTATTCTTTAAAAGGAGATAACAAAGAGATACTATAAGATAACAAAAAGATACTATAAAATGTTATTCATCAACAATAGTTTTGATAACAAAACATATACAAGGAAACAAAAAAAAAATCCCACTAGTATGGAATTTATTTTTACAAAAGACACATGGTCCTGAAAAAATGATTCAATCTTTAAAAGCACTTGCTGTTTTTGCAGAGGCAGGACTTGGTTCCCAGCATTAAATGGTAGTTCACAACCATCCTTAACGCCATCTCCAGGGGATCTGATGCCTTCTCCTGGGATCAAGCACACATACGCATACACACATGCATGCACTCAGACAGCAAATATAAATACATGCAGGCAAACATTCATATACATAAAATAAAAATAAATCAATCTTTTAAGAAGCAAGAGGAAAGTGGGAGAGAAGAGGAAGATGGCACTGAGTAAGATCCACTCCAAGTTGTACAGCTATTCACAAATCTGCTAAATAAATCAGCAAGGTGGAACATCTCTTGGGTATATGCCCAGGAACAGTATAGCTGGGTCTTCAGGGAGAGCTATTTCTCATTTTCTAAGAAACTGCCATACTGATTTCCAGAGTGGGTGTACAAGTTTGCAATCCCACTAGCAATGGAGGAATATGTTTCCTTTCTCTACATCCTCACCAGTACATGCAGTCCCTTGAGTTTTTTATCTTAGCCATTCTGGTTGGTTTAAGGTAGAATCTCAGGGTCATTTGCATTTGCATTTCCCTGATGTCAAAGGATCAAAGGAT
>NW_022196901.1:17082433-17092864 GCF_008632895.1 Mastomys coucha | reverse complement strand
GGAACTTACTCTGTAGACCAGGCTGGCCTCCAATTCAGAAAACCTCCTGCGTCTGCCTCCCAAGTGCTGGGTTTAAAGGCATGTACCACCATTGCCTGGCTGAATGTTTCTTTAAGTGCTTCTCAGTCATTCAAGATTCCTCATTTGAGAATTCTCTTTTTAGTCTGCATCCCATTTTTAAATTTGATTATTTGTTTTTTTGGAGTCTAACTTCTTGAGTTCTATGTGTGTCAGATGTAGGGTTAGTGAAGATCTTTTCCCAATCTGTAGGTTGCCACTATGTCTTTTGCCTTACAGAAGCTTTCCAATTTCATGAGGTCCCATTTGTCAATTGTTGATATTAGAGCTTGAGCCATTGATATTCTTTTCAGAAAATTTTCTCCTTTGCCAATGAGTTCAAGGCTATTTACCACTTTCTCTTCTATTAGATTCAGTGTATCTGGCTTTATGTTGAGGTCCTTGGTCCACTTGAACTTGAGTTTTTGTGCAGAGAGATAAATATGGATCTATTTGCATTTTTCTATGAGCAGACCAACAGTTAGACCAGCACCATTTGTTAAATACACGTTCTTTTTCAATTTTATGGTTTTGGCTTCTTTATCAAAAATCAAGTGTCCATAGGTGTGTGGGTTTATTTCTGGGTCTTCAACTTTATTCCATTGATCTACCTGTCTGTTTCTGTACCAATATCATGTGTTTTTTATCACTATTGTTCTGTAGTACAGCTTGAGGTCAGGGATGGGGATTCCTCCAGAATTTCTTTTATTATTCAGGATTGTTTTAGCTATCCTGGTTTTCTTATTTTTCCATAAGAAGTTGAGAATTGCTCTTTCAAGATCTGTAAAAAATTGTTTTGGAGTTTTGATGGGGATTGCATTGAGTCTATAGATTCCTTTTGGCCAGGGCCATTTCACTCTGTTAATCCTACCTATCCATGAGCATGGGAAGTCTTTCCATCTTTTGAAGTCTCCTTCATTTTTTTTCTTTAGAGACTTGAAGTTCTTGTCATACAGATCTTTCACTTGCTTGGTTAGAGTTACATCAAGATGTTTTACATTATTTGTAGCTATTGTGGAGGATGTTGTTTCCCTAATTTTGTTTTCAGCTGGTTAATCATTTATATAAAGGAAAGCTACACATACCACAAGGACAAATGCTCCATTATGTTCATAGCAGCTTTATTCATAATAGCCAGAAAACTAGAAGTAACTCAGATGTCCCGCAGCCAAAGAAAGGAGACAGAAAATGTGGTTCACTTACACAATGGAATATTATTCAGTTATTATGAAGACACCATGAATTTTGCAGGCAAATAGATGGGATTAGAACATATCATCTTGAGTGAAGTAATCCAGACTCAAAAGGACATGCATAAGATGTACTCACTGATATTAGCCAAAAGGTACAGAATACCCATGGTATACCCCACAGAAGTTAAACAAGAAGTAAGGCCCATATTAGGATGTTTGAATCCCACTTTAAAGGGGAAACAAAATAGTCATGAGAGGCAGAGGAAAGGAGGGGCCTGGGTGGGAGGATATGGGGAGGTAAGTAGGAGGTAGGGTCAGGTATGGAGGAGACAGGAAAGAGACCCAGAGGGCCAGGAGAATGAATGGAAATATGTAGCTGCTAGGGATAAGGATGGGGTGGGAGATCTCTACGATGTTCCAGAGACCAGTCTCTTCTGGCTGTGAGGCTTAGGTGTTGACTAGCTTAGCATCAGCCGGAATGGACAGAGGTATCTCCACCATCCACCACTTCAACTGAGGGTAGCATGGCTAGATCCAAGCCAGTTCTTACACACAGGACACTAGAGTAAAGCCCAGGACACTAGACAGAGGTCTAAGTTTTGGTAGGATGGATGCCAACTTTGGCCTGCATTACCCCCAGCTGTGACATGAACCTACGTGCTCCTGGAACTTTACAAATCCTCGGAGCTGTGAGACTCAGGCACAACTCACTTTAGCATTTTCCCAGGTGGGCAAGAGGCTTTAGTAACACTTCCCTATCCCTGGCATCAAGTAGGAAATGGTAATTAGGTTCTGGAGTCTGCCAAGAACTTAGTGCTGGGCTTATGAGATCTAATACCCATTAGTCTATATCAGCCCTCTATCCATGTCCACCTATAAAGACAGACTCCAAACAGCTCCACTCTCAGGAAAGACAAGTGGCTTCTGTATGCTAGACTTCTCTTTCCACTAGCATAATGTGATCTGTGCTTACAGAACACAAGTGATCTTGATCTCTTTGTACAGCATTTTGGACCCATGAGTCTACCTTAACAATATACCATCGAGAACACACTGGCCTTGTCTCTACCCAAATGCTGCACTGGGTTTGGTGAATTGTTGGCTCAGGATTGCATCTCAGTGGCATTGGTAACCAAAGATATGATTGAAATCTGAGACTGACCCATAGATGGGCAGGATCTTATACTGATCAATTTTAGATCAGTAACAAGCCAGGAATCTGGACCTGCCTTGGCCTCAGGGAGAGTAGCTTGTAGGGATGATGTAATATTTCTGGAGATTTCTTCTGGCTCTATAGGAACCATATACAAGAAATGTATATGAGAAAACCTTGGCTTGCATTGCACTGTAATAATGGAACAGTCATAACTCACAAACAGCTGACTTATCAACAGATCTGTCTTGGATGCTATCCAGTGCTGAGGCAGTGGGAGTACCTGCAAGGCCTCAGAAGTAAGCAGCCTTCTTAAGCATTTCTGGTAAGATAGGCACAAACCATTCAGACTAGGGAGGTCTGTAAATACCTAAACCTTCAATGACCAGACCTACTGCATACCAACAAGTAGAAAGTACTTTTATGAAGCTATTATCCTCTCTAATTCTCAAAACAGGGTGCCCCAAACTGACTAAGTATGGTAGAACCTCAGGTAGAGAATCAGTATGGTAGAACCCTCAGGTAGAGAATTTGCAAAAGCTGCTTGAGAGAAATTCAGCATACTGCAGAGAACACACAGAAACAACATGGCATTCTGTGAACACTCCTGGTATTCAGGTAAATCTGAAACATGATAGGAGGTGGCAACCAATGTCTGTATCAAACAGGAGGAAGGATGAGCTCAAAGCTGCCATTTGAACACACAGAGTTGGAAGTCAGAAGAATAGGTAGGGACAAAACAAGCTTACAGGAGCTTTGGGACAGAGTTAAAAGCAAATTTCCAGGTCACTTGGCTTCAAGAAGGACTTGAGAATATCAAGTGACTCAGAAGCCTTCTCCGTGAGATAATCACTATTATTGTGTGTGCTGCAATGTGTGCTTTGAGCTTTAGTAAAGTTTCTTTTATGAACGTAGTTGCCCTTGCATTTGGACCATAAAGGTTCAGAATTGAGAGTTCATCTTGGTAGATCATACCTTTCATGAATATGAAGTGTCCCTCCTTATCTTTTTTGATCCCTTTAAGTTGAAAGTCAATTTTATTTGATATTAGAATGGCTACTCCAGCTTTTTTCTTGGGACCATTAGCTTAGAAAATTGTTTTCCAGACTTTTATTATGAGGTAGTGCCTGTCTTTGTCACTAAGGTGTATTTCCTGTATGCAACAAAATGTTGGGTTCTGTCTATGTATCCAGTCTGATAATCTTTGTCTTTTTATTGGGGAAATGAATCCATTGATATTAATAGATATTAAAGAAAAATAATTGCTGCTTCCTGTTATTTTTGTCGTTAGAGTTGGAATTCTGTTCATGTGGTTATTTTCTTTTATTTTTGTTGGAAGATTAATTTCTTGCTTTTTCTAGGATGTAGTTTCCCTCCTTGTGTTTGAGTTTTCCATTTATTATCCTTTGAAGGGCTGGGTTTGTGGAAATGTATTGGGTAAATTTGGTGTTGTTATGGAATAGTTTGGTTTCTCCATCTATGGTAATTGAGAGTTTTGCTGGGTATAGTAGCCTGGGCTGGCATTTGTGTTCTCATCACAAATCAATCCACGATCTTCTGGCTTTCATAGTCTCTGGTGAGAAGTCTGCTGTAATTCTGAGAGATCTGCCTTTATATATTACTTGACCTTTTCCCCATCACTGCTTTTAATATTCTTTCTTTGTTTTGTGAATTTGGTGTTTTGCCTATTATGTGGCAGGAGGAATTTCTTTTCTGGTCCAGTCTATTTGGAGTTCTATAGGCTTCTTGTATGTTCATGGGCATCTCTTTCTTTAGGTTAGGGAAGTTTTCTTCTATAATTTTGTTGAAGATACTTACTGGCCCTTTAAGTTGGAAGTCTTCACTCTCTTCTATACCTATTATCCTTAGGTTTGGTCTTCTCATTGTGTCCTGGATTTCCTGGATGTTTTGGGTTAGGAACTTTTTGCATTTTGTGTTTTCTTTGACTGTTGTGTCAATGTTTTCTATGGTATCTTCTGCATCTGAGATTCTCTCTTCTATCTCTTATATTCTGTTGGTGATGCTTGCATGTATGGTTCCTGACTTCTTTCCTAGGATTTCTATCTCCAGAGTTGTCTCTCTTTGTGATTTCTTAACCATTTCTACTTCCATTTTTAAGTTCTGGTTGATTTTGTTCAATTCCTTCACCTGTTTGGTTGCTTTCTTGTAATTCTTTAAGGGATTTTTGTGTTTCCTCTTTAAGGACTTGTACCTGTTTACCTGTGTTCTCCTGTATTTCTTTAAGTGAATTATTCATGTCTTTCTTAAGTTTCTCTATCAACATAGTGAGATATGATTTTAGATCCACATCTTGCTTCTCCGGTGTTTTGGGATATCCATGACTTGCTGTGGTGGGAGTACTAGGTTCTGATGAAGCCAAGTAGTCTTAGTTTCTGTTAGTAAGATTCTTGTGTTTGCCTTTCACCACCTGTTGATCTCTGGTGTTAGATGTTCTTGCTGTCTCTGGCTGGAGCTTGTTCCTCCTGTGGGTCTATAAGCCTATGTCAGTACTTCTGGGAGATCAGCTCCCCACTGATAAGACCCATGCACAGAGGGCTGTGTATCAGCTGTCCCTCCTGAGTTCTAGGGTCAGAGCACACCCTGAAGACAGGCTTTCTGCTTGTGTGGAAAAGTACAAAGAGGGCTGTGCATCTGCCTAGGTCCCTCCTAGGTGTAGATAGAGGTAGAAAGTATCCTGTCCCATCTGCCCTGCCACTTCTGAGGCCTGTGCCTCCTGGCTGGTCCCTAATGTCTTTTATACAGCTGGGTTTGTGGATAAATATTGTTTCAATTTGACTTTATCATGAAATATATTGTTTTCTCCATCATGGTGGTTCAAAGTTTTGCCAGATTCAGTAGTCTGGACTGGCATCTATGGCCTCTTAGAGTCTGCATGACATCTGTCCAGGCCCTTCTGGCTTTTAGTGTCTCTGTTGAGAAGTTCGGTGTAATTCTGATAGGTCTGTCTTTATATTTTTCCTGACCTTTCCCCTTTGCAGCTTTTAATATTATTTCTTTGTACTGTATGTCTAGTGCTTTGATTATTATGTGGTGGGCGGGGTGCTTTCTGTTTTGGTCTAATCTATTTGGTGCTCTGTAAGCTTTTTGTACCTATATTGGTATTCCCTTCTTTAGGTTAGGAAAAATTTCCTCTATGATATTGTTAAAATATTTTCTGGGCTTTTGATTTGAGATTCTTGCTTACCTAGATTTTTCCACACAAGTGACAACTTACATTGGTAAGGATGTGGAGCAAGGGGAACACTCCTCCATTTCTGCTGGAAGTGCAAACATATATAACCACTATGGAAATTAATATATTGGTTCTGCAGAAAATCATAAACTCATCTATTTCAAGACCTAGTTATACCACTTCTGAGAATATCCAAGGATGTTCTATTCTGCCACAAGGACCCTTGTTCATCTATGCTCATAGCAGCTTTATTTATAATAGACAGCAACAGGAAACATCTTAGATGTTCCTCAACTAAAATAATGGAAAAACAAAATATGTTACGTATACCCAGAGGAGTATTACTTGGCTATTGAAATCAACAACATCATGAAATTTGCAGGCAAAAGGATGGAACTAGAAAAGAGAATTATCCCGAGTGAGGGAATCCAAATGCAGAAAGATAAATATAATATGTACTCACTTGCTACAATCTACAGACCCAGAGAAGCCAAGTAACAAGAAGGACTCAAGAGGTGATGTATGGGCCTTCCTGGGAATGGGAAATAGCATAAATTTTGTGGGTGGACTGGGAGTGTTTGGGAATGGGAACAGAAGTAATTGGGTGAAGGCTAGGGGGCGTGGAGGGAGAGAGTACTGGAGAGATGACTGGAATTGAAGGCCTTTGGGGGACAACTTAGAAACCTAGTACAGTGGACCCTGACATTTACAAGATTGACCTTACTGAAGTCAGTTGTGACTCTCAGCAGCAGTACTGGGACATCAACCCAACTACAAAACCTTTAACCTACAATCTGTCCTACCTGTGAGATGTGTTGGGGTAATGATGGCACAGAACTTGTGGGAGTAGTCAACCAATGTCTGGTCCGACTTGAGGCACAGACATGAGAGGGACCCCATGCCTGACACTACCTGTGTGGCCAGGAATCAGAGGATAGATAGCCTAGAGACCCAGGATAGATCCAACCACAACTGGGAAAAAAGTAAATGGCATGATTCCTAGTGATACTTGGCTATATTTACAGTTCAGTGCCTAGCCCAGTTGTCTTCAGAGAGGCTTCCTCCAGCAACCAATGGGAACAGACGCAGAGACCCACAAGCAAATACAAGGTGGAGCCAGGGAACCCCACTGAAGAGCAGCGGGAGGAAGGATTGTAGGATACAACAAGAAGACAGCCCCCAGAATCAACTAAGCAGGGCTCATATGGTTTCACAGAGACTGAAGTGACAATCAGGGATCCGTGTGGTCAGAGCTAAGTCCTCTGTATATATTTACCTTGTGGTTATGTAGCTTGGTGTTCTTGTGAGATGCTCAACAGTGGAAGTGGAGGGTGTCTCTGGATCTTTTGGCTACACTTGGAACCTTTTTCCTCCTACTGGGTTGCCTTGTCCAGCCTTGATATAAAAGTGTATGCCTAGTCTTATTGTAATTTGTCATGATGCCAGTTAACATCCCGGGGAGGCCTATAGGGTTTCTTTTTTTCTTTTTCTTTTTTGTTTTGTTTTTTGAGACAGGGTTTCTCTGTGTAGCCCTGGCTGCGCTGGAACTCACTCTGTAGACCAGGCTGGACCTGAACTCAGAAATCCACCTGTCTCTGCCTCCTAAATGCTGGGATTAAAGGCATGCACCAGCACTACCCGGGCTGTTCTTAGGGTTTCTTTGTTTGTTTGTTGTTAGTTTTTTCATTTGTTTGTTTTTTAAGAGAAATAGAGGAGGAGTAGATCTGGGGAAGAAAGGTGATGTATGCTTGTGGAGGGACTAGGAGGAGAGGAGGAAAGGAAACTGCAGTCAGGATATGATGTATGAGGAAAAAAATAAAAGAAAAAATTAAAATCTTCCCATGCCTGGAAAGAAATCAGATGTCCAGGTATATGAAAATCAAAGACACTAGTCACATTTAATGTAACCTAAGGTAGCTTATAATCAAGCTCTTGAGGTAAAGATGAAGACAGGATTCTCTAGGCCTCATTATAGGGATGTTCCAATTAATCTAACAGCAAACTTGACAGCAGAAACTTCACAGGTCAGCAAAGAGAGGGGTGAGATTTTTCACAGCTTAGGAAGGAAAAAAAAAAAAAAAACAACAACAACTGAGAATATCTTACCCAACAAGGTTATAATTCCAGAAATGGAGGAGAAATGAAAGCATTACCAAACAAAAACCAAGAGAATGATTGCCACCAGACCTGTGTGCTCTACAAGAAAATTTAAAGTATGCTAAACATAAAAGTACTTTTAAAACTAAAAGAAATAGGCAAATAAATGGGATTATAATCTAAAGTAAAATAAATAAATAAAGTAACTATACAGCAAAGGAAACAAACAGCAGAGTGAATAAACAGCCCATAGGAGGAAGAGGATCTGTTCAAATAATACTGTGACTAAGAGTTAGAATCCAGGGTATGTAGGAAATCCCCCAAAACTCAAGAGCAAAACACCAAAAGCAAAACAAGAAAGAGCAAAGGATATGTACAATAGATCTAGATAGGATTTCCCAAAAGATGATCTACAAATTGACAGCAGGAATTCGGAAAAAATCTCAGCGTCACTAACTGTTGAGGAACTGCAAATCAAGACCAAGAGATGTCACTTTGCCACAGTGAAATGGCTGCTGTCAAAAGGTTACACCAGATATGGTGTTCTTGGTTGGTTGAGGCAGGATGAGTTCTATAAGTTTAAGGTCAGTCTGGGCTGCAGAGTAATGACCCTTTCTCAAAAAAATAAAAGAGAGGGAGTGGGATAAGAGGGTAAGGGAGGGAGAGGGAGAGGGAGGGAGAGGAAGAAAGGGAAACAGAGGGGAGAAGGGAGAGGAGGCAAGCAGAAGGGAGGGGAAGGGAGAGGAGGGGAAGGAATGGAAAGGAGAAAGAAAAATTAAAAAGAAAGCAAGTTTATAAACAAACAAAAATTAACAAAAGGATGTGGAGAAAATGCAGCCTTTGTATATAAATGGTCTAAATGTGGATTAGTTAAAGAAATGGTGAAAATCCCATTTAATGTCCTTAGAAATCTAAAAGTAATATCACCACATGACTAAGAAATTCTACTGATTAACATATTTCACAAGGATAAAAATCATTATACTCAAGGTCATTTGCACTCCCTCATCATTCAGAATGATAAGAGAAATGCACGAGAAATATAACCAGCCAGTCATCAGCTGGTGAACAGATGAGGGAAATGCAGCACATACAGGTGATGGGATACTATTCCTCCAAAAAGTGAATGAGATCCTGCTGTTCATGACATGAGAACAGCATCTCGTTCATATGAGGAACCTACTCCTTTTTTAAACAAGGTCTTACCATGTATCCCCCAAACCCCACCAGCATGCAGACCTTATTATGTAGACTAGACTGGCCTCAAGCGCACACCTAACTCTGCCTCTGGGATTAAAGTCATGTGCCTGGCCACATGTGGAATTTCAAAAAGTGTGTACCATAGAAATTGAACTGGTGGTTGACAGAGACTGGAAAGAAGAGTGTGGAATACGTGGACAGGAAAATCAATGGGTACTAAGCCACAGTTGGATGGAACAGAAAGTTCTGATGTGCTATTGCACAGCAAGGTGACTGCTAATAATAGTATTTGGTACAAGTCAAAAAAACTAGAGGGAAAAATTTTGAATATTTCAGTTGCCTTCTCATCACTCCCCTCGAGGGACTGACTGAGGGTTGACCCAGATAAGCCGGAAAATAAACCTCTTGCTTTTGCATCGATCTGCATCTCACAGGGGCGCCTTGAAGTAAGTACCACTGACAGAAAGGCAGAGTTTTACATTTGGGGGCTTGTCCCAGGATTTAAGGAGAACCCCAACTAGGCTGGTGGGGTGGGGGAGACCAAGCTCAGCGAAAGCTACAGGCACCTAAGTAAGTGCTTGTCTCTGTGTCTTCTGCTTTCACTTTTGGCTAGCACAGTACTTCTGGAAAGCATCTGGTTTGGTGAGGTCAATTCCTGTGGGCAGTCATGCCTTAAGCCTTGACTGTGGAGAGTCTAGAGGATGCTTCAGGGCCCCTGAGGGAGTCAGGAGGACTCTGACCCTTTTGGAAATGGCAAGACACAGTATTGGGGGAGGGCAACCAAGTCTTGCTATAAACTGGTTTCTGCGCCTGTGGCAGGGGTGAACTGTCTGTGTGTTGATTGTTTTTCTCTGTGTTCTTGGACTTGGACTGTCTGTGGACTGCAGGGGTGAACTGTATGTTGATTGTCTGTGTTTGTTGGTGTTGGTTATCTTGTTCTATGTTCTTGGACTTGGACTGACAACATTTTTGGACATGGGATAGACTGAATCTACCCTGTTAAACATCTTAGTTAATTACTGGAGGGAAGGTAGGGAAAGAGAACTTAATGAACCATAATCTTTTCCCTCTCATGAGGTAAGAGAGTCATTGTTTTGCCTGGAATGGGGAAGGGATGTGAGGGCAAGGGTGTCCCTAAGCCAGGTAGAATTGCTGATGAATTACCAGTGTTTTATTCTTCATACACCCTAATGCAGCAGCAAGTTAGTCTCTGGAAAAAAATCAGGTAATAATAAATAAAACGCCAGAAACATCCTTTAAAAGAAATAAGAGATGTCTCCCTCTAGAGTAAGTCTAGGAAGTTGACACATATTCTTGACATAAATTTCTTTGTGTCTCTATTATGAGTAGTAGTAAAGAAGGACAACTTAGTTTCTCTCTGTTCCTCCGAATGGCTTACCTTCAGAGTAGGGTGGCCACCATAGGGACCTTCAGTTTGCAGGTGATCAAAGCAGTAGAAGAAAGAGTCTTTAGGCCAGAATCCCTTGGGCACTCAGACCAAGTGCCCTATGTAGTTTCCTGGAAGGATCTAGTGAAGG
>NW_022196901.1:17074513-17082423 GCF_008632895.1 Mastomys coucha | reverse complement strand
ACCCCTTAGATAAAAGCTCTTTTGTCTCCAAGACTCTTGCAGATCCTGTTCATGAAGGAGAGGAACCCTATAGAGACCAACAAATCTCTGAAGAGCATCCTCCAGGACCCTTCTACAGGGAATCTGCTGCTGATGGATCTTCCACCATCTTATTCCCCTACTCACTTCGATGTGCAGGAAAATCAACCTCTTGCTTTTGCATTGGAAAAAAATTGAATATTTCTACTAAAAGTAATGATAAGCCTTTGAGGATATAAATATGTTTAACCTGATTTAAATACTATGTGATCTATACATGGGTTGAAATGTAACACAGTGTCTTATTAACATGTATAAGTTGGTGTTTTATGTATTAACTAATAAAACGAAGAAAGCAGAGAAAAAAAGAGACATTATTAAAAATACTGGGAGAAAATTTTCCAGAACTAAAAGAATCTTTACATTAAAATTGCCTTTGGGGATGAATACATAGTCCCGTGGTAGAGTTCTTGCTATAACATTTGCAAGGCTCTGGGTTTGATCCCAGTACCACCAAAAGGGGAATTACCTTTTAAAACTTTTTTCTGCTGTTCTAAAATATAGATTAATGTGACTATAATTATAAAACCACTACTATATATTTCATGATACTAATAATACAGAGAGAAAAGATCAGACAGGGAGGAGTTGAACCAACAAGAAATGAGTTAGAATGTTTTCAGTGAGGGCTGCATTTAAGAAATTCTAATGTTGAATGAAGAACAGGCCTCTAAATAGATATAAGTCAGGAAGCTTCAAACCTCAAAGATGGAGAAAAGATGACAAATAAAATAAAAAATAAAAAATAAAATAAAATAAAATAAAATAAAAAGACACTGATTGGAGAATCAGACCAGTAGCAAAAATATAACAAAAATATGCCTTCAAAATTATAAAGAAATATAAAGTGCTGTGTGGTCTAGAATTGTGCAGGAAACTTGCCTTCAGAGAAAGAATAGAGAAGACAGGGCCAGAGAGAAGGCAAGTCGTGAGAGAACCCTGCTGGCTTCATGCCCCTGCTTGTAGCTCCCTCCTGAGCTCCAACTGCAATTTGTCTATCTGCCCTGATTCAGTGAATCATAATCTTTTCCCTCTCATGAGGTAAGAGAGTCATCCTTTTGCCTGGAATGGGGAAGGGATGTGAGGGCAAGGGTGTCTCTAAGCCAGGTAGAATTGCTGATGAATTACCAGTGTTTTATTCTTCATACATCCTAATGCAGCAGCAAGTTAGTCTCTGGAAAAAAATCAGGTAATAATAAATAAAACACCAGAAACATCCTTTAAAAGAAATAAGAGATGTCTCCCTCTAGAGTAAGTCTAGGAAGTTGACACATATTCTTGACCTAAATTTCTTTCTGTCTCTATTATGAGTTATAGGTTTTTACAACCTTGACAATAGTGCAATCTTTTCTAAGTCACCAAATGCAGCTCCTAGCTAGGCACTCTTTGCAAAGGATAGCTTCATTGTGCTTTGCCTACCATGGCTAAGACAATGTGACAGATGCCTCTGTCATAACAGTGAGTTTTCTGTAGAAGTCATTCTCCATGAATGAATTCCAGCTCATGATGGAAGCTTGTCAAAAGCTTGAGTTCCTCTGTCCTTTACTCCTGGTCACTCAACACACATTGAATTCACAACACACACACTTCTTGTCAACACACACTGAATTCACAACAAATACACTTCTCAACACACACTGAATTTATAACACACATTTCTCAGCACACACGGAATTCACAACACACACACAAACACACACACACACACACACACACACACACACACACACACTTCTCAACACACACTGAATTTGAGCCTAGGAAGTTAGTCCTAGACACTTCTCCTGAAGAGAAATGATCAAAAAATGTCAGCCATGTACCACATAATGATGGTATAGTCAAGTATGACAAAACTGTAAGATGTGGTCTTATTAGCTTGTAGAGCCTAGTGACATTATAATTGTCTTCATTTGTGCAGAAGTAATCCATGATGCTTGCACAGAATGAAACTACCTAAGAATGTCCCTTTTTGGAATTCATTTCTGTTGTTGATCAAAGTATTATTGTTTTTGACTTTGAAGCTCTTATGGGAGATATGGCTTTGACACAGCCTGGAGGTTATTGGGAGAGGTATAAGAGGTAAAAATACACATGTACTAGAATTATATATTGTTCTTCCAGCCAAGATAGAAGACCAGGATAATGATAATGTGGCATAAATGTTTGTTTTGTAAATCAACCAACTTAATTGTCGTGTAGGCTTGTCCTTACATGATGCACCCAGCAGCTTTGTGATCAACATCATTTCTAAAAGCAGTGTTGTAGAGAGAACATCGATCCCCCCATCCCTTAATAAGGCAAAAAACTTTCCTGGCATACCCAATTTAGTAGTGAAAATGAGATTTGTCTCTAGTGGTGAGAAATCTCCATGCCACCTGATAACTGTGGTTTGCATTGTTCTGAGTAATTAATCGTGATAGACAACTCCTAAATCTCAGGGGTTTAACACAGTACGAGTGTCTTGCTCATTCTCACCATAGCCCCACACTGGCCAGGAAGAGCTCTCCCTGCTGTGACATCTGGAAAACACACTCTCCAAGGTTGTCTCCACTGGGAGGCAGAGTGATAGGAAGCACACACCAGCTTCAACTTGCCTCAACTGGGAAGAGAGACAGAGACCATTGGTAAACTTAGTAATCTGACCCTAAGCTAAGGGAGAGAGCAAATGAGAAGAGGAAAGGGGAGATATAAGCTCATTCTATGGGGAAAAAGAGGTGCCCACATAAGCCTTGTCTTCACTGTACTTGGTAAAGGTACCACCACAGAGATATCGCATGGGTATTTTCATGAGTATTTTATGTTGCTGCCATTGGAGCTAAGGATGATTCTTAGGCCAGACTCCAAATGAATAATAGCACTTTTTTTTTTAAGCAAGGTACTCCTACTGCATTTAGATTCTACACTTCAAACTCTTTTTTTTTTAACTTGTTCTACATTACTTCATCCATGTATAAAATTTAAAAGTTACTACTTCTCAAAGATTTAAAAGGGCTTAATGAATGTTTGTCTTATGCTTTATGAACTATGGATGATAGACTTTAAGTTGTACAGAGTATTATTTTCTTTTTTTTTCCTTTTATTTTTTATTAGATGTTTTCTTATTGCAGGGGGAGGGGGAGGGAATGGGGGATTGTTTTAGTTTTAGTTTTTTTTATTTTATTTTTTTTCTTCTTTTCTTTTCTTTTCTTTTCTTTTTTGGAGGGGAACCTGGGAAAGGAGATATTGTAAATAATAAAACACTTCAAATGCTTAATAACTATGACCAAGTAGGCATTGGTGTGCCTAAGTTAATATTCAGAGATTCTGGAGCACACCTTTTTGTTCTCTTTGCTAAGCCTGTTAGGGAAAGCTCATTTTGAATATAGGAGACATTTACAGTAAATCATTTAATTTCAGAGACTCACCAGCTAGGGATCTTTTGATTCTACATCCATCAGCTAGCATTGGAAATAATGACTCCTAAAGATCATCCTCCACCATTGTTTAAGAAATCGTTGAAGATTTCCAAGTTGAGACAGATGGTGTCACTCAGCAGTAACACAATCAGCACACAGCAGTCTACTGATCTTCTCTATGAATCCTAAGTCCCCAGACATTGACTGATAAAGCCAGTAAAACACCCCCAAGCCCATCAGATGTGCCATGATGCAGCCAGAGAAGCAAGTTACCCTACTGTGGGAACCATGTATTACGTGGGCAGTGGAGTCACAGTGTGAACTCTGCCTTGTACTTAAAGGTGGAAGTAGGGTTCTGAGAACAAGAGTGCTGAGAAGTTGACTAATACTTGGGTTTTGTGCTTGAAGTTGTATTCATTGCTTTACCCATAACACCCAAAGATGAGCTTCTCCTTTAACATTCTGTTTTCTTTTTAGACAAGCACTGCTTCTGTGTTATCCTAAAAGAATTTGTTTGAAAACAGCAATATCTCTAGAATTCTGTTTTAGAAATACTCTGCTACTCTCATATCTGTTTTCAGGAAAGTCATTGGCACCAAGACCACTAATGTGTGTGTGTGTGTGTGTGTGTGTGTGTGTGTGTGTGTGTGTGAGAGAGAGAGAGAGAGAGAGAGAGAGAGAGAGAGAGACAGAGACAGAGACAGAGAGACAGAGACAGAGAGAGACAGAGAGAGACAGAGAGAGAGAGAAAGAGAGAGCTGTACATGAATATGTGTGTGATGTATGTGTAGTGTATGGTGTGTGTGAGTGTGTGAGTGTGCTGTACATGTATTGTGTCTGTGTGTGGTGTGGCATGTGTCTGTGTGCATCTCTGTGTGTATGTTTACATATGGAAATCAAAGGTAGTCATCTGGTGTCTTCTTCAGTTCCTTTCTATTTTATTTACTGAGACAGGGTCTCCTAGTAAAACCAGGACTTGCCAATTCAGTTGGCCTATCTAGGCAACTTGGGAGGCAGCTTCTGTCACTGTCTCCTAAGCATTTTGGTTTGTGGAGAGCCCCCAACCTTACCAGGCATTTATACAGGTGCTAGATCTCAGTCTATTCATCATGCTCACTCTCATATTAAGTGTGTTATCCACTGAACAATCTCCCCAGGCCCAATTTTAAAGTTAATTGTACTACAGAACAGTCAACAATTTTGTGCTCTGTCAGTTGATGGGTTGAGAAATACCACCGAGCTCCTATGGACCACTTGCATTTTAAGGAACTGTTTGAAACTCACTTCAGCCTCTACTTGCACGTGATGCTTTGCCACTGGGCTTTTATTTCTTCAACTAGGAAGGAAGGAAAATGAGATTATGTGCCTCACTCATGCCACTGTGTTGAGTAAAGAATAAAGAATTTAATGTCTTTTTGCTATTAAAGTTAATATTTAGTTTGCACTAAAACAAGAGTCCCAGGCACTGTCCATGGTTCTGAGACAGGTGACATGACAGGGTGCAAACAATTTGAATGGTTTGCTTGGGTCTACCAGGGAGATAGTCTTCTGTTAAGCCAGGTTCTATGCAAGAGGGTTATCATGGAGACAAACCTGAGGTGCCACTGCTCAGAATTTGCTTCCCATTAGTATGCCAATGGGATTAAGTGTTCAGTATAACTAAGGCAGCTCAAAAGAAAGCATTTAATTGGGAGGTTGCTGACAGTTTCAGAAGGTTAGTCTAGGATTATCATGGCAGGAAGCATGGCAGTATACAGGCAAGCATGGTCCTGGAGCAGGAGCTAAGAGCTTATATCTTCTATCTGTAAGCTCAAGACAGAGAAAGAGCGAGACTGGGACTGGTATGAGCTCTTGAAACTTCATAGTCTACCTTCAGTGACACATCTCCTCCAACAAGGCCACATCTCATAGTTCTTTCGAAATATTCCACCACTAGAGACCAAGCATTCAGATGTATGAGCCCAGAAGGGTCATTCTCATTCAAACCACCACAATCATTATGTACACAATTACTTTGACTTGTCCTTCCCCAGCCCCATGAGTGGTCATCATTGACCAAATAACTTTTTTGCATATAACTTAATCTTTAAAAATAAACATTAAAATTTTTTATTAATTTTTAAATGATATAGTCATTAAAAAAAAAAAAACCTAAGAGACCAACTGGGATGCTACCTTTATTCCTCCTCACAACCAGTATGGACTACCAGCCTGGCTGTTAGAAAGATACAAATAAGGAAACAGGTGCAAAAGACACAGAGTATTTTTTATTTGGAGTGCTTCTCAATGACATCATGAAACAGGTGTAATTCCATTTGACTAGTGTGGGAATCATGGCAATCATATACAAGGTAGCTATATAAGATTGTTTATGCCAGCATGTCACACCCAGGATTTATCTGCTGCATTAATTGTAAGGGGGTTGAAAGTTCAAGGGTTGAATAGATCATGATGAGGTTGGCCAACCAAAAACAAGTAATCGGGTAACACTCCAAATGTGTAACGGCTAAGGAATATTAAGTCAATACGATGAGTTGAAGGGTCGTCCTTTGGGGTGGAACTCCCATCATCTGGCTGGGAATATGGTTTGGTGGCATTGCTCGTGTTCAGAATACACAGGACTCTTGTTTGACTCCACAGCACCATGAAATAAGGAATCCAGATGATTTTGTCTTGATAAAGACATGGGTAGGAGAATGAGAATAGGAAGTAATAAGGATTAGTAAACGGCAAAGGAGTGGTGGTCTGAAAAACATGAGAGATGGAGGCTTGCTTCTGTTTCTTAAAACTCCCTTGGACTAAGCACATAGGTAAGCTGGCTCCACTTAGTGATAACAATGGAAATACCTCTGTGTTACTCACTTACACAGTAAAGATCCAACCACTTGCTTTCTCTCTCAATCAAAGTCTTTCTCATGTCTGTGAGTAGAATAAACTCATGGTAACACAAGAAGAGTAAATATCGCAATATATAGAGCACCATGCATTGTTTGAGATGTACTTGATATGTGTGGTGGTTTGAATAGGAATGGCCCCATAGGTTCATATGTAAATGCTTAGTCACTAGAGAGTGTGCTGTGTGTCACTTGGGGTGGGCTTTGAGGTTCCAAATACTCATGCCAGTCCCAGTGTCACTCTTTCTTCATGCTGCCTGCCAATCCAGATGCAGAACTCTCAGCTCCTCTAGCACCATGTCTGTCTGGATACTTCCCACAATGACAATAATGGGCTAAACCTCTGAAACTGTAAGCCAGGCCTGATAATTTTTTTCTTCATAAGAGCTGCCATGGTCATGATGTCTCTTTACATCTATAAAGCCCTTAGGCAGTATGTAATGGTTGCTTCATGACTGAATCACAAGTGGAGCTATCAGTTCTTTCCCTGGATTTATCATAGGCATTGCATCAAAGTTCTAAGAGGAATTCAGACACTGGGACTTATAAAACTTCTGATATTCCAATGTCAAGATACACTAAGATCAATATCTATTGCCTCTTCTCCCTTTTCACATGTCTAAACACAAAAATTTAAATGTCCAAAAAAGGAGACTCACTATTGGAATCTATTTAATCTGATAGATACTTTGTCTATGTTAAATTCACTTATTTTTTAAGATATTATATCTATATTCTATAAGTTTATTTCACATTTTTACCTTTTATAAGAATTAAAAACTGATGATGTATTATCTCTAGCTTACCTCTTCTTCCTAGAACCTCTACAGGTTAAGTGGCATACACAAAGGTTAGCTAAATGACAAACAGAAAACTACCAGTTTTCTAACCCAAAAGATAACTTGTCTTCCAATTTACTTGGGAGGTGGCTTGTAAGAGAACAACAAAGAGTGAGACTGAATGCTTTGCTTGACGTTTGTAACTATTGTATCAAGTTTGAAGAAGAGGACTTTATAAGTTACTCTTTCTCTGGGATGAATGCTTTTCCAAATTATCACAGCCAATATGCCACCCTTCAAGCAGAACCATTGTTCACTGAAGCAGTTGGCGAATGACTTTATGGATAGACTATCTTAATACCTACACCATTTCTTAAATGAATGTAACCTGTTCTCTGTGGGCTGAGAAAAAAGTCACTCACTCAAGTCAAATAGCTTTGACTATAGCAGGACGTCTGTATCCAAAAATTGTGCCTACAATTCATTCCTTGGCACAGCACAACTGTCAACTCTCAGCTTAGCTACGATGGAGGTAAAATCCTTTGGTGTTGTGAAGGTCATTGAAGTACAGCCTTATTACAATGAAATCCAATGTCTAAAAATTGTTCTTATTTTGGGCTTGTACCACGGTAAGAGCCAAGATTTTAAGCTCTACTAAATACAAAACAAACAAACAAAAAGTCTTTATATTCATTTAAAAATACTAGTAGTGATGTATTATTTTAAAATATGCAGTTAATATGTTTGGAGTTATTTAAAATTTA
>NW_022196901.1:17062373-17074206 GCF_008632895.1 Mastomys coucha | reverse complement strand
GTTAACAAATTCAGATAAATTGAAATCATGTATCTTTTCTCATCATAATGTAATAAAACTTAAATAAAAAAGATAACTTGTCTACATCTTGTATGCTTACATGCTCACTTTGCCTAAAATAATAATGTCCCAATTGATCTCTACTTTATGAGATCAGATCAAATGCAAATAATAACTGTATACTAACAAATTGATTGTTTAAATGATGTAGATAAATTTGTATAAAGACATAAACTCTCAAAGATGACTCAAGAAAAAATGGAAAACATAAAGTAGCATCAAGTGAGACACAGAATTAGTAACATTAAAACATTAAACTAAAACATGAAAACTTCCCACAAGGAAAATCCAAGCTTAGATGGTTTGGTTTGGTTTGGTTTGGTTTGGTCAGTTCTACAGCACAATCATTCACATCTTTCACAGACTTTCAAGAATAGAAGTGCAGAGCACAGTCCCTGATTTATGAAGCCAATGCTATCTTGAAGTAGAACCTGAAGAAATCAAAAGAAACTACACATATAGTCCCCAACAATGTAATGGTAAACTGAGTCCATATGAAAGGATTAAACAATTTGACTAAGTCAGCATCACTCCAAAAAATCAAGCTGGTGCAATATACAAAAGCATTTAATATAAAAATATCTAATATAGTAATATGATATAAAGAATATAAACATAATTGCACACTACTATATATAGCATAAAAATCTGCTATGTTGATCTCAATATCAACATGTCTCAAATTAAAATCACTTGACTAGGAAAGCTTACCTGAAGAAGTGTTCCGATTTTCTTGATTTACTTGGGAAGATCTACCCTAATTGCGACCAGAATCTTTTGGTAGCAATCCAGATTAAAAGGACATGACAGAAGAAAGGTTATCAGTCTTGGTTCACTGGCCTTCCCTCTTGTCCCTGCGTTAATCTGGCCTATTGCTGCTGCTACTGCTGATTCTTTTTTGCGGCTGTCCGTCAGAACTTTCATCAGGGACCTTTAGGCTTCTGGTACCGTTTGCAACTGCTGAGGCGCTCACCTTGTAGACTGAGCTACTACTAGTTGTTGGACTGCCCCCTGTAAGAGGGAGCCATCATGGACTGTCCCAACTACGGAAGCACTCAGTCTCAAGGACCAAGAAAGCAGTGGGTTCTCAGCTCTCAGATGTGACTCTGATGATGTTACCATTTTAACGCTAACTTAATATCAGTTCTTTGTATATCCTCATCCCACTGGTTCTGTTCCTCTAGGGAAACCTGACTAGTGCAATATTGTATAGTGGATTACAGCCTAAAAACAGTCCCCAAGATCCAATGAGATCAGATGTTCATCACACAACAAATGCAGGCACAACAGATAAGGCCCGAATCCTTCACTGATACACACATCTTTCTACACACTAGGATCAGCTCTGTGGGGGTGATCTTTGCATGCATTAGTAAGCAGACTTAGGGTAAAGACAGTATGGTGCCACTTGGAAGAAAATTTAATTCAGGCCTAATATTTAACAATATCATCTAAATGCCATATCTACCTGATAAAAATCCTATGGAAACATCCAAAACCAAGGATTTTTGAATCTTTCATGATCCAGTCTTCTACATAGAGTCCATTTCCAGGGATTTGAAGTAGCCACCTAGTGGGAATTAATAGTGGAGTGCTAAGATCCACATTATAAAGGTCTAAATTTCTTGACAAATAAGGGCATGAAAGATGGAAAGAATGAAGTGGAGATGAATGCTCTCACACTTTATATTAATTAGCTAACTAAGTATGGTACATTACATGTATTGTATGAGTGTGGCATATGCATGTGAGTATGTGGGTGTGCCAGCCCATGTGTGCACATGTGAAGGTTAGACGGTCTCTTACCACTCTACATCTTATTACATTGAAACAGTGCCTCTCACTGAACAAGAGACCCACAACTTAGGTCAGGCTAGTCAGTCAGTAAGATGCTAGAATCTGTCTCTGCCCAACCAACACTGCTGTTGCACGTAGTCACTGCTGTTTGTTTGTTTGCTCTCAGAGTCTCATTATGTAACCCTGGCCAGCTTGGAGTTCAAGGTTGGCCTTGAACTCTCTGAGATCTGTTTGTTTCTACCTCCCAGGATCTGAGAGTATCGGAGCATGCCACCACACTCTGCTCATGCCAGGCTTCTTATGTGGGTACTTGGGATCCTAATTCAGATCTTCATGCTTTGCACAGGCAATGTTCTGGCCCACTGAGCTCTCTCCTTAGCTCCTTACACTTTAGAATCTGTGAATATTTTATTGCCAAACTGTTCAGACATTACAAGGATTCAAATGTGCATCTAAAAGCAAAACATAATTTGTGTGTGTGTGTGTGTGTGTGTGTGTGAAATTAGTATTTATGGACAAAATAACACTTGTGCCAATATATAATTTAGCATTTGAAAGGACTAGGATTCTTTGTTATTACTTAATGCCCAGAGAAGTGCATTCTCCGGAGAACACTGAAGGACACATATATCTTTTGTCAGTTATCATAGGCCTGCCTCTCTCCCTAGCCCCTTACCAGTCATTATAGGAAACATTTAGGATTATTTGCAGACAAAGGCCAAGAGCACAGAGAGGAGAGTTCAGTAAAGAGCAACCAGCAGTTTAAAGTCAGATGAGAAACTCAGCTCTCAGGCCCAAGGCCACTGTACAGTGTGCATTGAGGTGTCATTTTTATCAGGTGAGTTATAAAAATGAACTCCAAGATCCTTGGTTCCTGCTCTTCCTGGTGCTGACTCTGCGCCGGCCAGAAAGCATGCTACAAAAGCTCAGGGCCAGCACTTCATCTGTGACTGTTTCTTTGCCAACAGAACCAATCTTCTATATTGTGTGCTTCATTTACATATAATATTGCTATCAAATATTGCTAATAAAAATAATTAGAAAATCAAGGAATAATTATAAATTGCCAGTCTATAATAAAGATAACATAATAAAATATAAAAGGCTCTTTGATTTCTTCATAACAATAACAGCCTATGTCCATGGAGGACTCTGCTCTGCAAAGAGTCATTTTATATTCTCCACTTACCTAATTACTTCTTTAATCCTTTAATAAACCCCTGGAGTTCCATATTGCACCTATAAAATTTGGGAAATAATAATTTTACACCAAAGAATTGTTGGAACAAGTCCCAGCATAGGGAAGTATTCAGTAAACATGAGCTTTATTATCCAGAAAAGAATCTGGCTTCCCCTTAACTCCCCCTGCCCCTTATGAACTTGTTTTTAAGGATCTTTTCTGGATCTGTCACGTTTTTTTTTTTTTCAAGACATCACAAAAATCACATGCCACAAGGTTAGCATACTGCACTTAGAACATGAAGATTCTTCCTATAGCCTTTCCCAGACACGGCTCATCCATCCACTCCTTCCTGACGATGCTCGTGGCATGCGTATCTTTATCCCATTCCTGATGTGGGAGTCACACATTTAGACTTACAAGCTGTTTAGCTCACATGCCCTGTGGGCAGCAGAGAGTTCTCCTAAGCACTGTGTTGCAGCCATGAGCTGTGGTACCGTCTGCCTTCATGCTTGAGTCATGCATGAGGTCAGCACTTACTGATGGTGAATTTCAAGTCATTCGCCAACCACAGCCTCAGCTTTTTCACTTGTAATATGGAACTAATTGAAGTTTGCGCCTTTTGGATTTATTTCATTTTATACCTGTTACATTGTTATATAATATTTTTATTAGTTCTTTGAGAATTTCATGCAAAGTATCTTGATCATATCTGCTCAACTGCTCCCCCTAACTTCTCTTTTTTTAATCTTAGTGATTTTTATTATTTGTATAGAATTCATATTCTATTTATTTATTTATTTATTTATTTTATTCTTCTCTCATACAATACATCCCAACCATAGCATCCCTTCCTCCCTCCTCCCCCATCTCCTTTCTCCCCCAGATCCTCCATTTCCCTTCAGAAAAGAACAGGCTTCCCGGTGACATCAATCAAGCTAGGCATAGCAAGATGCAGTAAGACTAGGCACAAACCCTCATATCAAGGCTGGATGAGACGACCCAGTAGAATGTCCCACCAGCAGGCAAAAAAGGGTCAGACACCCCCATGCCCACTGTTAGGAGTCCCACAAAAACCCCAAGCTAGAGAATCACAGCACATATGCAGAGGGCCTGGTACAGACCATGCAAACTCCATGGTACAGTTTCAATCTCTGTGAACAACTATGAGCCCTGCTTAGTGAATCCTGTGGGCTGTGTTCACTGTGCCCTTGACCTCTCTGGCTCCCACATCCTTCCTTCCCTCTTCTGTGGAGTTCCCCAGGTTCCACCTAATGTTCGGCTATGTGTCTCTGTACCTGCTTCCATCAGCTGCCAGAGGAGGCATCTCTGAGGATCTGAGCTGGGTACCTGTCCTATGAGTATAGCAGAATATCATTAGGAACCGTTTCTTTGACATTTTAAAAATCGATCTTTGGTTCTACCCTAGGCCTCTGAGCCATCCACCTCTAGTTCTGTATTGACCCAACCTCATGTCTTTTTTTAAAATTTTAATAACCCATCAGCTGGAATTTGTGCTGTCTGTATATTTTTGGGTGTGGGACCATCCAGTGAAACAAAGTGTGGTGAACCTACCAGGAGCTGCACCCTTAAAGAAAACCGATTCTCTATTCCCTAAAAGCCATGGAGTGTTCATACCTCCTCAGTTGGGGTGACGGGTTGGGAGCCCCTCCCCTCTCCGTGCTGGATGCTGGCTGGCTTGCTCTGGGCAGGGCACTCCACTGGCGCTATTCTCAGCACTTAAACCAGTTGTGATTTTCTGCGTCAACTACTACCCACTGCACAATTCTGCTAAGTGGACAAAATACACTGGATTTATTTTTAATAAATAACCATGCATGGAAAGGGTTTAGCCCAGTTCCTAACACTGCAGAAGGTGTGCAGACCAAATGCTAGCAGAGATTGCTGTTTTTAATAATAATGGCATTTGCCTTCCTAATGTCTGTCCCACCCCCTGAAATTAGTCTGAACTTGTTATGATTCCACACTTCCCCCAACAGTGACTTGTTTAGAATTAGCAATTAGCAGCCTCCCCAAGTTCTGTGAGACAGAGAGGAAAGTTGGCTGGGGAGCTGTGGCAGACGTTCTTATTCCCAGGAAAGATCTGTAAGAAGGAACAATGGACCTTAGAAGATGCGGATTGTCTCATTGTTCTCTGCTAATGCCATAGAACAGATGTTTAACGCATGTTTGAGAAGATTTTAAGCTAGATGTCTTCTTTCAGCCTGGTGATATCAGATTTCGAACTGGAAAGACATAACCTAAGACTGTAATGAGAGGCTGCAGTAGGCAAGACCAAGCCTTCCATAAGTATCGCAAGGGTTGACAATGATGTTGAACTTGGCCTTTTCTTTGTCCAGTTTTCTATAGGACTTGGCTACATCTTGGTGCTAATTTATGATTAACAAAATCACCTAATATGCAACAACTGAGATTAATACAAATTAATCCCAATTTGCAAACAGCACTTGAAAGGTGGTCCCAGGACTCAGTGTGTAGCTTTTAGACATTTAAAAGGAAATGGATGCTTTCATGAACTTGGTCTGAAACCACCAGATCTGCTGTACTGGGAACTTCTAATGATGTAAGTTTACTGCTTCTAGTTCTAGAGCATGGAAGTCCAGGGTAAGGCCTCCATGACTGCTGAAAACCTCATGCTGGTGAAGGCCTGCTGGTGAGGCCGACAACATGCTGCTTATCCTCAGAAGCTGGAAAGGTTCTAAGGACTTCCTGGGCATCTTATACAGGCACCAGCCTCAGTGACACTGTCTCATTTCAGGTACGATTTTGGCACATGTACTGTCGAGAGACTCAGTCCATTGCAGTGTGGTGACCAGGCAATGGAGGGAACAAGAAATGGGATTTCTATCTTTCCTATAAAACCTAATAGTTTTAAGAAGCATAAATGTAAAGGCTGAGAGAGATAAATACCATTTTTATTCATCTCCCATCTAATCTCTTATCTTCCCAAGCCAAAAGTCCCCCTTCTATTTGTATGACTTTACCATTTATTTAGATTCTACATAGAAGAGAAAACATGTAATATTTGTCTTTCTAGGTCTGGCTTCTTTTGCTTAACATTATAATCTCCAGTATCCTCCATTTTCCTACAAATGATGTACTTTCTTTTTCTTTTTTAAGGCTAAATAATAGTTGTTGTATGAGTATATCTTCTTCATCCATTCATGCCTCTAACTGGCACTGTAGGCTGAGTCTATCCTTGGCTATTGGGAATGCTGCCACAGTAACATGGATATGCAGATATGCCACTGTTTGCTGACTTAGATTCCTTAAGGTAAATATCAAGGGATGAATAATACAGCTAGATCATGTAGTATAGTTCTATTTTAGAGTTCTACTTTTAGTGTTTTTTTGGGGGGGGGAGGGAACCTCCATATTTACTTCCATGCTTCCTAGGCTAATTCATATTTCCAGCAATGGTGTATAAACCTAACCACACCTCACTGCCTTATACCCTTGAATCTTCACCAGAATTTATTATCATTTATTTTCTTGATGACCATTCTGAATGAGGTGAGGTACAATGTCAGTGTTGTTTGAATTTGTGTTTTGGAAAGGGGATTCTGGCATAGACAATTCTCTATGAGTTAACTCCAATGCCCAAACTCCTGGAAATGTTCCAGTCTATCAACTCTCTCAGATATGAGTTCTCTTGGAGAGATATCTCAGACTGAATTGAGTACCTCCCATGATTCCATGGCATCTGGAAAAGCTTTAACCTAGTTCATATTGCACTGAAATTTTTTGTTCATGCCTACCCCTCTGAGTTCTGAACTCCTCACTGCAAAATTGTTGGGATTGTCTTTGGTGTCCTTGACATGAAACAGGAGACCCAGGACATGGCAAACAAACACCTGTTCGACATGTATTTAACTAAATTGTCAAAAATGGCAAATGCAAGGACGTATAACAGACGAATAATCAAGAAGAACCCAATGTGCTAGAGGGATGGTGGCTTTGCAAGGACGTATAACAGACAAATAATCAAGAAGAACCCAATGTGCTAGAGGGATGGTGGCTTTGCAAGGACGTATAACAGACGAATAATCAAGAAGAACCCAATGTGCTAGAGGGATGGTGGCTTTGCAAGTACGTATAACAGACAAATAATCAAAAAGAACCCAGTGTGCTAGAGGGATGGTGGCCTTGAGTTATCTGCATTTTCAAGGGCAGATGGAGTACCTTGCCAGTCCCCAGAGTAAGGGGGCCAGCCTAGCACAAGTGGAAGCAATTTCCCTTCCCTTATGTTATTTTCTCAGCCATCCTGTGTAGCTTTCTTTTGCTATTTGTGAGTCTTCTTTCTTCTACTCTTTTCCACCCTTTTTCTTCCACCCGTTCACTCCCCTAACTAGATGGGAGAGGAAAAGGATAGAGGGTATATTAGTCAGGGTTTCTATTCCTGCACAACATCATGACCAAGAAACAAGTTGGGGAGGAAAGGGTTTATTGAGCTTACACTTCCACATGGCTGTTGATCACCAGAGGAAGTCAGGACTGGAACTCAGGCAGGAAGCAGGAGCTGATGCAGAGGCCATGGAGAGATGTTTCTTACTGGCTTGCTTCTTCTGGTTTGCTCAGCCTGCTCTCTTATAGAACCCAAGACTTCCAGCGCAGGGATGGCACCACCCACAAGGGGCCCTACCCCCTTGATCACTAATTGAGAAAATGCCCCACAGCTAGACCTCATGGAGGCACTTCCCCAACTGAAGCTCCCTTCTGTGATAACTCCAGCCTGTGTCAAGTTGACACACAAAACCAGCCAGTACAGAGGGGAAGTGTTATCATTAAACTACTCCCTATTGATTAGGGACGTTGAGTTCCTTGGGGCAAGTTTGATCTTTGGCATCAGGGTATCTAACTCCTTTTGTTTTTTCTTTGCACATGACTACTTTACAAACTGACCAACAGCAATAAACAGCAACCAACCAACAACCAACAACACACCTTTTGGGATCCTAGCATGTATATAGCCTCTGAAAAGTCTCCAGAATTCCAAATGTCACACACTATCTATAGATGTCACAGAATGTCACAGAAATTATTTACAACTGGCAAAGTCATGCCCCTGCTAGATCAAGAGGCAAATCATAGTTAGCTGCTATGGACAATCTGAAGCATCCGCATATCTCACATCTGGGATTAAAATGAAAGCATATTCTTATAATATTTCTGTATTTTTAAGAAGAAACCAAAGTTCTCACTACAATCCTATCACTGCAATGGGAAAGTAACACACATCCCAGGTGAGCAGTTTCAGAGCCTCTCAGACTACCTACCACACCTCCTTAGAAACACAATGTCTAGGGCTTTGCTCTGACTTTCTGAGCCAGAGCCTGAGGAGGGGTCACTGAGCTGAAGTTTCTTGACATTCTCCAGTTGATTTAAACACAGAGCAGCATTTGAGAACCACAGCTCGACTGTTAGGGGAGAGAATACAGGATGTGTGATCCAATGACACTGGATGCTCCTGGGAAATCAAGTCCCTTCCCTGGGCCTCCGTGTACTTATAAATCAGCACAGGGAGTCATCTTACCTGTCACTGAAGCTGTTGCCTGATTGCTGCAGAGTCGGGCTTTGCTCGAAGTCAGGGAACTGCTGGGCTGTGTTCTTGCCACCTCTTAGTAGCTATAAGAGCATGGGATTGCTAAATGTCAAACATCTAGAACTTTTACAAACTGGCTTTGCTTGCTTGTTTGCTTGAAGTGGGCCCTGAGTAAAAAAAAAAAAAAATTATTATTATGAAATTGGCAAATTCCACAAATTGAGACTTCACCTTCTGCAGTCTCCAGAGAGCTGGTGACTGGGGCACAGGGCTGCCCCAGGGCATTTAGGCCCCCCTCGTAGCCAGTTCAGAACATATTAATAAATTAAAAAATGCTTGTCTTTCTTGTGTTCTATGTTTTAAGAAATATAACACAACTTTTCAGTTGGTGACTGACAGAGAATAAGGTTGTATTGGAAAACACATTTGGGAAGATAACTCATGGAGTAGAATCTTGAGCAGTCTCGCACCCCCAGAGTTGTCTGCGGTCTTTCTCTTCATGCTTCTGTTGTGTTTGTAGTAGAAAAGATAATGTTGATCAGCATATATGCATGCACACATAATCTTATATTCCTTTTATATGCTTACTTAGATACTGTAGTTTGTGGTCTGTATGAATTGAAGTCTTTGTAAATTGCATATATAATTTTACTATCTTCATTGACTTTTAATTAATACTATTAAAGACTACTTAAAATTGAATTATGTTTTTTAACAGTTTTATTTAAGTAGTCAAAAAACAAAATGAAATTTAACTCCCACTCCTTTCCTATCTTTTCTCCCTTCCCTCTCTCCTTGGTGGTGTTAGGAATCCAGTTCAGAGCCTCTTGCATATTCAGCAAATGCTTTATTGCTGAGCTATGCCCACATACCCAAACCCCTTTAAAGCCCCAATTTTATATTTGGCCAAGAGTGAAATAAGTAGATACAAAGCATTCCCAGATACTGTAACAATGATTCTAAGAAGACTTTTCACTTGTTATGTAAACAATATTGAATTTTTATTTCATTTCACATGTTACTAGCTTGTAAACTCTACCAAAGTGAATTTTAAAGATGATTTTAAAATGGATGGTGAGCTAGTTATTTTATTCACTCTGACACTTCATTTGGGAACAAAAGACAATCTGATAAATTTATCATTTTGTTTTGCTAATTATGTGGGATAGCAACATGACTTTTCAGAGCACTGCTTTTCAAAGTGTAATCCACAATCCCCAGGAGTCTAAAGACCTTTTCAGAAAGTCTGCCAAAACAAAACTCATTTCAAAAAGCACTGTGCAGGGTTTGACATTTTCCCAATGCTTACATTTGCCTCATCAGTGCAACTGCTGACAACTCGGTACAAGCCAAATGGTGCTAGCCACCACGGCATTCACCACCACACACTCGGAGTTAACCAAAACCTAGGTTCATTTCAGAGTGCCCCTGGTGCAGCAGTAAAAATGATTGGCGGTATGGAGAATATGAAGGTTCAGTCTGTGAGAGTCAGGATGTGCTCACAAGGCACTGCAACCCAGTGGTTGTCTCACGTAGAGAAACAGAATTGCTCCACCCCCAGCTAAGCCGTTAGCTGTTATTTTAATCTGATAGAATAAGTAGCATCCTATGCTGTCATTTCCTAAACTGCATGCATTACATGAATGGCCGCCAGGTATGATGGCACACACTTTTAATCACAGCACTTGGGAGGCAGAGGCAGGAGGATCTCTGTATGAATTCAAGACCTGTTTGTTTGGGCTTCTAGTAAGTTCCAGGCCTTCAAGGATACATAGTGAGATCCTGCAAAACAAAATGACTAACGTACATGCTGTGTGGCTGTATCCTTAACCTTTAAAAATAGTTTTAAGAGCAGTGTTTTAAAAATACATTTAGGTTGAACTATTATTATCTATCAGATTTTTTAAAAACTCACTGGAGATATTTTTTGTCCTTAATGAATATTAACTGAGTTCTGAACCTAATGTGCATTTTCTCAAAAGAGTAATACCTGAAAAAAGAGACCAAAAGAAAAACCTTAAAAAGATAAATGTAATCCGACCCCCACAACGAATAACAATAGACAACTCACACAAAATGAAGCTGTGGGGTCAAGGGCCCTGGAGACATGAAAGCTTTTTAAAATGAGAGATGATCTTTCTGCTTGGGCACTGTGGCGGCAGGAAAGAGATGTTCTGCTAAACTCCAAAGTACCAAGCTCATTCCCTCAAACTCCCCGAAGGCAGGGCCAACTCAACATTTGTAATGCTCTCTCAGAAGCAGTTCTTTTGGAGTTTTTAAACTTAAAACCAAAAACTTTAATCTGTTGCTCACACAGATACTCTTCAACTGCTGCGGAGCCTCCGCCCTTCTTGGGAAACAGCAGGGGGTGGTTTCCTAAGTCCTGAGCTCTCAGTGACAGATTTAAGCCACCCAGTAACTGCTGATAAGGAACCACTGCATGTTTTTCCTTTCTGATGCTCCTGCTGTGCATCATTTAAGAAAAGGCAATTACCTGGTTAAAAGGCATTCTGGAAGAGCTGGGGAGATATCTCAGTGGGTAAAGTACTTGCCTAAGACCTGGGTTTGAATCCCCCAGAACTCATATTGAAATAAGCCAGGGATGGTGATATAATTGTAATCCCAGGGCTGGGGAGGCAGAGATCTCTGGTCTCAGTTCTTATCCAGCTTAGCCTACTTGGTGAGTTTCAGGCCAAAGAGAGGCCTTGTCACACATTAACAAAGAGGGTGGCACCTGAGGAACAACACCCAAGGTGTTCTCTGGCCTCCATATACATGAGCACACATGTGTGCGCACCAACCTCCCACATACACACTCGTGTTCAGATCCCCACAAGTGTAACTACAAAGAAACACACACAAGCAAAAAGGGAATATGGTCATATTAGGTCATATTTATCGGGTCTGTAAAACATCATGTACTTAGTATACATCAGTATACATCAAGAAGCTCAGCAGTGCTTCCTGCAGATCTGGGGGTCAGGCACTAGCATATGTATTTACTGTATTTACTATGAAGACAGCACCACAAGAAAGGGAATCTTTGTGTTTTGATCCAATCTCATGATCAAGTCATCCAAGACCTGGGATCTCAAACAGCTATTCCATTCCATTTTCTTACTCACAGAACCAAAAGAAAGAGTGAAGATCCTGGGGATGGGGAAGAAAGGGGGAGAGACCCTTAAGGAAAATACTTTTTTTTTTTTTTATTTTAGATATTTTCTTTATTTACA
>NW_022196901.1:17049035-17059503 GCF_008632895.1 Mastomys coucha | reverse complement strand
TGTTGGCCACTGGTTTGCTGTATATTGCTTTTACTATGTTCAAATATGAACCTTGAATTCCTGATCTAGGAAAATCCTTAAATACAGTTACCTTAATATTTGATAACACTTTTAGTTTTATTAAAGAACCCGTTTGCAGTTTACACTTGATTGGCTTAACAGTTAGTTTAATTTGTTGTCCCTTCATTTACCTTTCCCCTTTGTCTTCCTGGCTATGGCCACTGGTCAGAGCTCAGGGCAAGCAAGCTCTTGGTATTTTGTAGCATGATAGAGATGTACAAAAATGACAGTGAGGGCTAGGAGATATAGCTCAGTCAGCAAAGCACTTACTAGGAAGGCAAGAGAACCTGAGTTAGACCACGAAAGCCTGCTGTTTAAGACAACGCTGAGTGTGGTGGTGTGTACTTGCAGTCTTATTCCTGAATGGGCAGGGACAAGTGAACTAGAATTTCCAGGCCAGCTTGCTTAGTCCATTGGTAAGTTTCAAGCCAGTGAGAGGCCCTAGGGAGATGACACCTGAAGAACAATATCTGGCTTCCACATACACATCGACACAAATGGACCTCCTGCACACATATGAATATGTGCACAAACCCACCACGCACACATACATACAACGACTTGAGCTCATTCTGTTTATTCTCTATCCTTGAGCACCACATAGCTCTTGTGGACAATATCTAAACAATATCTTTTTAATCTTGCCCCTGAGAGGAAGAGACGCTAGAAGAAACTAAGAGAATTGTGTTTTAGAATTCATTACAAGTGAACCATTGCTGGATATTCAGAAGACAGCTCTTCTGGGTGTTTCTATTTCCTCTTACTTTTGCACTTCAGTGCAGGGATGAAGCCACAGTTGATCATTTCTCTTTTTGTGTGCATCTCCCAGCTCCTCCCCAGTGAGTTCCTCCTCTTACCTCGTATTCCTCACACTGACATTTGTTTTCAGAATGAAAATTTCTTAAGTCATTGGAGAGTTGAGTGATCATGGACTTGAGTTGAACAGAATGAATGTGCTGCAAAAACTTGACAGAAGAGTCTCCACAAAGTAGCTCAAGGGAATGTCAACAGCTAAGGAGAGGGGAGGGGAGCACTCGGTCTTCTGGAAAGCACGTATTAGTTTCGTAGCTCCTTTGGGGGACATTTTTCATTATTATTAAACTTCATCTCAGGGAATAGGACTCTATTGGGGATTGCCAGTCAAAGTCTACAAGATAGTGGGAGTATAGAATATCTTAGAACAGAGGATCTTTTGCTTAAAATTGGGCTCACAGCAAACAATCAATTCAGATTTGGTGACATGGCTATCAAGCTCAAACGCATTCAGCTGAAACACCTACATGGTTGTAACTTTATATATAACGTAAGTGGTATTGTTATGGTGGTTTTTGCATAAATTCCCACCTGCTTTTCACAGCTACACTGCTCTGTTGGCATCACCAAACTGTTAAAGGGGACACAGACAGACACACAGACACACAGACACACAGACACACACACACACACACACACACACACACACACACACACACACACGGTAGTGCTGAGCATGTAGCTTAGGGGCAGAGCACATGCTTAATGTATGTACCAGACCTTGAGTCCAAATCACAACACCTGCTCTTCCAAAGCACAAAGTTCAGGATCTGTGTGTTGTTCAGTGAGAGTAATATAAAATGTTAAGCAAAGTGCTTCCATCAATGAGATTTTTTTCTTTTATTGGAAATAGATTTATTTTCATATAATATATCCTGATTATAGTTTCCTCTTCCCCTGCTCCTCCAAGTTCCTCCACACCTCCCTCCATCCAGAGCAACCCCTCTCTGCCTCTTACTAGAAAACAAATAGGCTTTTAAAGGATAATGATAAAATAAAACAATATAAAACAACGATCAGACAGGAATATGACAAAACAAGCACAAGGAAAATGCACACAAAACAGATACAGATGCACAGACCCGGATACAGACACACAGAGCCATTCCCTCACACAGACCCGGATACAGACACACAGACCCGGATACAGACACACAGAGCCATTCCCTCACACAGACCCCGATACAGACACACAGACCCGGATACAAACACACAGACCCGGATACAAACACACAGACCCGGATACAAACACACAGACCCGGATACAGACACACAGACCCGGATACAGACACACAGACCCGGATACAGACTCACAGAGCCATTCCCTCACACAGACCCGGATACAGACACACAGACCCGGATACAGACACACAGACCCGGATACAGACACACAGAGCCATTCCCTCACACAGACCCCGATACAGACACACAGACCCGGATACAGACACACAGACCCGGATACAGACACACAGAGCCAATCCTTCACACAGACCCGTATACAGACACACAGAGCCATTCCCTCACACAGACCCGGATACAGACACACAGACCCGGATACAGACACACAGAACCATTCCCTCACACAGACCCGGATACAGACACACAGACCCGGATACAAACACACAGACCCGGATACAGACACACAGACCATGATACAGATGCACAGACCCAGCGTGTGCTGCCTCAGTCTCTGCGAGTTCAGTGCTCTTATGTTTAGAAGGCCTTCTTTGCTTGGTGCCCTCCATCCCCTCTGGCTGTCTACACTCACTCAACCTACTTTTTCATGGGCTACCCTGAGCTCTGTGTATGAATTGATGGAGATACCCCAGTTATGGCTAAGCATTCCAAGGCCTTTGGCTTTCTGCATCTTGTCTGGCTTTGGGACTGTGTATTTGTTCCTTGCTATGATAGAAAGCTTCTCTGATAGTGACTGAGCAGGCACTTATCTATGAGTAGAGCAAAAGGTCATTAGATGTCATTTTATAGCTATGTTCCTTTAGTAGAACAGTAGTCTTTAGTTTTAGCCTTGGTCATTAAGCTATCTAGTCTCAAGGTCTTGGTCACTCAAAAAATGTCAGGTATGGGTTCCATCTTGTGGAATGGGCCTTAAATCAAATCAGCTATTGATTGGTTAACCCCGAGATCTCTGTGACTCCATTGCACATCCATTTCTTGCAGGCAGGAAATTATTATAGATCCAAGGGTTTGTGTGTGTGTTGGTGTTTATGTTTCTCCTTTGGCATAATACCTTCTGGTATCAATAACACTAGCTATCATTGATATTGTTATTGAAGACTTTATGTAGGTACCAACTCAGCTCTGTGTTTACTGAGGGACATGGGTATTATTTTCATCAATAGGCCCTTGCAACAACTTGGGTTGTTCATGGGTTCCTGTGGGACCCCTTTGACCAACAACTTATTTAGATACAACCCATTTCTAGTACTTGAAGCTTCATTTGGTGACAAGAAATGTCCTGTTGCAGCTCTGTTATCTGGTAATTTCATTTAGACCACCTTAATATGTGTATATATTTTAGGAAACCTCTACTGTATTAGGTTTCCATATTATCCATCCAAATGGCCCTGATTTTTGGCTGTCTCTCCCATGTTCCCTTCCTAATTTCCCTCTTACCTCCAACTCTCCACTTGATTCTCCAAGCCCAATCCCACCTCATCCACCTATAACTCTCTATTCTGTTTCCCTGTCCTGAGGAGATCTATCTGTCTCCTCCAAGTTCTTTACTCTTTACTTAACTACTGTGGTTCTATGGATTATAGTTATCATTGACTTCATAATATCAACATATGAACAAATACATACTATATTTATCTTTCTGGGTCTGGATTACCTTAATCATTTTTTCCCTAGTTTTGTCCATTTACCTGTGCATTTCATGAGTTGTTTTTCTTTTTTTTTAAACAGCTAAATAATACTCCATGGTGTACATGCACATTTTCACTTTATTTTTTATTGGTTAGCTTATTTACTTACATTTCAAATGTTATCCCCCTTCCCAGTTTCCCCTCCACAAACCCCATATCCTCTCCTTGTCCCGCTTCCACTATAAGTGTACTTCCCCACCCACTCACCACACCTGCCTCAGTATCCTAGCATACCTCTACCCTGGGTCATCGAGCCTTCCCAGGAACAAAGGTCTCCCCTCCCAGTGATGTCTGACAAGGCCATCCTCTGCTACATATGCAGCTAGAGCCATGGGTCCCTCCATGTGTACTCTTTAGTTGGTAGTTTAGTCCCTGGGAGCTCTGTGGGATCTGGTTGGTTGATATTTTTGTTCTTCCTATGGGGTTGCAAAATCAGTCCTTGCCCTAACTTCTCCATTGGGGTCCCCACACTCAGTTTAATGTTTGGCTGTGTGCACCCACATCTGTATTGGTCAGGTTCTGGCAGAGCCTCTCATGGGACAGCTATACCAGACTCCTGTCAGTAAGCACTTCTTAGCATCAGCAATAGTGTCAAGGTTTGGTGTCTGCAGATGGGATGGATCCCTATGTGGGGCAGTTTCTGGATGGCCTTTCCTTCTGCTCCACTCTTTGTCCATGCATTTACTTTTAACAGGAGGAATTCTAGATTAATATTTTTGAGGTGGGTGGGAGGCCCCATCCCTCAACTGGGGCCCGTGCCTATCCAGAGTGTTTGTACCAGCTTGCAATCCCACCAGCAATGGAGGAGTGTTCCTCTTTCTCTACATCCTTACTAGCGTCTGCTGTCACTTGAGTTCTTGATCTTAGCCATTTTGATTGGTATGAGGTGGAATCTCAGTGTCATTTTGATTTGCATTTCCCTGATGGCTAAGAATGTTGAACATTTCTTTAAGCATGCAAGTTGTTTTTACCCTTTAATCTGTCAAGAAACCTCTAGGTTGCTTCTAATTTCTGACTATTATGAATACAGCAGCAATGAGCATGGTTGATCAAATGTCTTCGTAGTGTCCTTTGCTGTGCGCTTCAGTTTCATAATGTCTCATTTATTAATTGTTGGTCTCAAAGAGTCTGTGCTAATGGTGTTTTCTGTTCATTTCTCTTACATGGGGTTCAGTGTATCTTGGTCTATGTTGAGATCTTTGATCCACTGGCATTGAGTTTTATGCTGGATGATAAGCATGGATCTCCTTGGTCTCTTCTACATGCAGTCATCCAATATGACCATTGCCATTGCGAAAGATCCAGTAGTGAGTTGTTCAGTTTCTATGAGTTTGCAGGCTTTCTGTTGTTTCTGTTGTTGACATCCATTTTTAATTTGTGGTGGTCAGATAGTATGCAGGGTATTATTTCAATTTTTCTATCTGTTGAGACTTGTTTTGTATGCAAGTATGTGGCCAATTTTGGATAAAGTTCTATGAGCAGCCAAGAAGAAGGTACATTCTTTGGTGTTTGAATGAAGTGTTCTATAAATATCTGTTACATCCACTTGGTTTACAACTTCAGTTAGCTTCAGTATTTCTATGTTTTGTTACTGTCTGGATGTTCTGCCTATTGAACAGAGAGGAGTATTGAAGTCACCCACTATCAAAGTGTGAGGGTCAGTGTGTGATTTGAGCTTTAGTGGTCTTTCTTTCATGAACTTGGGTGCTCTTGTATTTGGAGCACTGATGTTAAGAATTATAATTTCCCTTTTGCAGATTTTTTTTCCTTTTGACGAGTATTTTGTGTCCTTCTCAACCTTTTCTGATTAGTTTTGACTGGAAATTTATTTTTTTCAGATATTAAATGCTATACCAGTTTTATTCTGAGTTCCACAAAGCAATGTCTGTCTTGGTGTGTTTCTTGGATGGAGCATAAGGATGGATCCTGTGTTTGTTTATTCATTCTGTTAGTCTATGTCTTTTTATTGGGAAATTGAGACTAGTAATGTAGAAAAATATCAATGAGCAGGGTTTGTTGACTCCTGTTATTTTGCTTTTGCGGTCTGTAAGCTTTTCTCTCCTCTTTTGATTTGCTAGTTTGGGATTATTTACTCTTTGTGCTTTCATTGGTATGTTTAACCTTTTCAGATTTCTGTGGGTGTTGGATTCATAGATACTGCTTAAATTGGCTTTATCATGGAATGCCTTTTTCTTCTACCTATTGTAATTGAAAATTTTTCAGTGTATAATATCTGGGCTGGCATCTATGGTTTCTTAGACTTTGCTCATCCTCTGTCTAGGCCCTTCTGGGTTTGAGAGTCTCTATTGAGAAGTCAGATGTTATTCTAAGCGGTCTGCCTTCATGTGTTACTTGGTCTTTTCCCTTGCAGCTTTTAACACTGTTTTGATTGCTTTGTGTTGAGAGGGAATTTCACTTCTGGGCCATTCTGTTTGGTGTTCTGTATGCTTCTTGTACCTTGATATGCATCTCCTTCTTTAGGCTAGGTAAATTTACCCCTGTGATTTTGTTTTCAAGTATTTTCTGGGCCTTTTCTGGGGTTCTTCTCCTTTTTCTATTCCTATTATTTATAGTTTTGGCCTTCTCGTAGTGTCTCATAGTGTCTGGATGTTTTTAGATTTAACATTTATCTATTTCTTCTATTTTATCTTCAATGCCTGAGATTCTCTCATCCATCTCCTATACTCTGTTGGTGAGGCTTGCTTCTGAGGCCCCTGTACAAGTTCCTAAATTTTTCATTTCCAGATTCCCCCCAGTTTGGGTTTTCTTTGTTGATTCCATTTCCACGTTCAGGTCTCAAACATTTTATTCACCTCCTTCCACTCTTTGTTTATGTTTTCATAGTTTTCTTTAAGTGATTTAGTCATTGCTATTTCAAAGACCTCTATCATACTCATAAAGACTACTTTAGGGTCCTTGTCCTGTGCTTCAGCTATACCACATAGTAGGGCTGCTGGTCTTTAATGGAGACGTGTTGTTCTGCTTTTATTGATTGTGTTTTTATGCTGATGTCCAGGCATCTGGGTTTGGCATAATTGTAATTCTAGGTGCTGATAACTAGTCCTCTCCTTTTTGGGTGGGTTGTTTATTCTCTGGTTTCTATTGCCTACTTTCATCCTTCAGAGAATGTGGTGACTGTGTGTTGCCTAATAGGAAATTATTTATATATGCAAGGAAGACCTTGATACATACAAATTAATAAAATAAGTTTAAAAAATTAAAACAAATTAAAATGAAACTTACCAGGAGGAGATGTTGTTATTTCATGGAGTGCTTCTCAGACTGCATTTCCATGTCAACAGTGACCCTCTAGTTTGTTGACTGACCTTGAACAATATTAAATTTGCTTAGATTCTAACTTTAAGAATCTTGGTATTTTAAAATACATTTCGTATATAATGATATACAAACTTTAACTTAACCCTTTTCCAAAATAGAACTAATTCCAAGTGAGTTTTCCCCTAAGAACATGTCAAGAAAAAAACTTGAAATTTGTCACTGGAAAATCACCTATAGGGTCCATTTATAAACATCTTTGACATGCTACTTGACCCAATCACTACCCTTGGTAGCAAAAGCCAACAACTTCTAAAGTTTTATCTCTTGCATTTGGTTGGAAGTAGAGACACCATACCAGTTAGCTGATTATAGACCTTCCTTTTGCAGATGGAATTACCTGTGAGAGCTGTGTGCTCTCAGGTCTTTGTTCCATAGTCCATGGTCATTGGGGGATAGCATGAGGCCATTGCGAAAGCCACTCAGATGAAAATAGTTTAGTTTAGTTTTTTTTTGTTGTTGTTTTTGTTTTTTGTTTTTTTTTAATAAATGCAGGAGAAAGGCATTTGCTGTCTGCTGGACCTAAGCAAAGACTCATGTGCTTTATTACACCTAACAATCATTTTCCTGGTTGCCAAGGTAACCTGATGGAAGAAACATAGCCTGTGAGATAGAAAGATGTGGGCCCTGGACTTTGTGAGTTGCTACATCAACCAAAGCTGCAGACATACTACCCAGCAACTTTTGTTCTATGAGATTATACTTTTATTATTGCTTAAGTCAGCTTGATAACATCCTAATTGGTATTAATAAGGAAACAAATGGAAAAATAATGAATTTATAAGATCTTTCCAAGTTCAAGGATATTGAATAAATAATACATTCATGGACAGCATATTGTGGTGGTTTCAATATGCTTGCCTGAGGGAGTGTCACTATTAAGAGGTGTGGTCTTGTGGAAAGACGTGTGTCACTGTGGAGATGTGTAGGTTTAGATTTTTAAATTTTACTTTTAATAAGGGTTTTCAAATGCTTCAACCCTCCTTTTAGCCCACCATCTAGGGAAGAAAAAAATGGTAAATAGGACAAGGGAATGTGGACATGTTTAGAAGTAGTTCCTTGGGGCGATTCCAATCTCTGCTTGTGAGGATACCAAGAGTCTAGTTCATTAGCATCAGGTTACCAAAAATTAATCAGCAGTGGTGGCATGATCCACAAGAAACAGCCAGGCCCCCATTGAATTGGCATGAGACAGCAGCAGTGACCAGGACCAGTTGGGATGCCAGGAGAAGTTCTCTGCAGCACCTTTCTCAATGAAGCAAAGATCAGCAAAGATGAAGACACAGACCAACAAAACGTTGCAAGGCTAGATCTGCAACCAAGCATGCTGTCCCTGTCTGTTGAGTTCTTTTGATACTTCCTCCAAACATCGCGTGTCCTCCTATGAGTCTCGCCTCAGCAAAACACCATGTAAGTCTGTTATCACCTGACATATCCAGAAACTTCCACTTCAGGGGTGAGCTTTGAGTCTCTCCTCCTAGTTGCCTGGGGAGTCAGTCTTCTCCTGGGTACAGCTGGAATAAGATGTAGAACTCTCAGCTTCTTCTCTAGCACAATGTCTGCCCGCATGTCACCATGCTTTCTGCCACGACAATAATGGACTAAACCTCTGAAAATGTACGCCACCCCTAATTAAATGTTGACCTTTATAAGAGTTTCCTTGGCCATGGTGTCTCTTCACAGCAATGGAAACGCTAACTTACTAAAAAGAATAGTTTCAGTTAAAGGGGCATGCAATGTGCCTATTTTGGCTTCAAGTTTGTACTGGTCAGGGTTTTGTTTTGTTTTGGGTTTTACCATGGTCTCTGCTTCAATTCCTGCCTCCATATTCCTGCCCTGAGGTAGTGACCCAATCTCCCTTTATGATAACTATGTAAATCAAATAAGCCCTTTCTTCTCCAAGTTGACTTTGGCCAGCATTATCATAGCAGCAGAAACCTAACTATGTCTGATTTCTTAGGCGAGACTGAAGGGCCTTGTGGTCAGTATATAAATTCTGAGTCAGGTAATTGATATCTCTCAATTCATTTCCACAAATTCCTTCCCTCAAAGACCTACTTCTCCTTGTTGAGAAGTATACACTCAGCTAGGGGCTCAGTGGAGCTCTGTGGTAGACTACTTTCCTAGTGTACCCAAGCAATGCTGTGGGTTTGGTCCCCAACCACAAAACCCAGCAAGAAATGGATAAGTAAAACAGCAACAAAAACCTGTAAATACAACCAGATATTTAAAATTACTTTCATTTAACTGTCCATCATTACTCTGTTTACAAGGATCCCTGTTCATTTCCACAGAAGAGTTCTAAGCCCAACAGTTTAATTGCACACTATGATGTTGATGTTGCCCTCCACCCAGGAAAAATAACTGGATTGTAATATGAAAATTAGTGATGGTTGAAGAGTTTACATTTCAAATGAATAACATTGTAAAGTTTTCAGAAAGAAGGTAAGGGTGTCCAAAAGGGGAATTTGAGGGTTATTCACAAAACTAAGCTTCGTGTTTGTTTTTAAATGATGTTCACACTTTGAATCATTTGCATCTTGTAATTAAAACTGGTCCACAGCTTCACTGCCTGAGTTACACTCGTGCTTCCAATAGAGTCAATGCCAAGTAAAGTGGTTCTTCTTGAGTTGCAGCCAGGCAATGAGAACACCGGTGGACTTCATACGCCAAGGACATCTTCTCGCCAAAGGAAGGCAAATGTCCTCTCACTCAGCTGTGCGAACTGGGTGTCCCAGGAGTCTAATTAGAGGGAGAATGTTGGGGAATTGAGTCATCAAGTTGTATCATTCCAAGCTTGCACTGACTTTCATCTTAGCTGTCAGTTCCATAGTAATGTCACAAGGGCAACTTAGTTTCAACATAGTTTGTTGTAGAAAATGTGAGTGTCAGCTTGATTTGTTTTTGCAGCTTTGTTTATGCTTAATAAAAACCTGAAATAGATGAATATATAAAAGTTTTACATGTCCTCACATTTGTACCTTATTTATTTATTGACATTTAATAACATCTCAGCTTCATTCCTTCCCAGGAACAAGCTACATATCATTTTGTTTCTTGGCTTCTTGATAAAAGGAGGCAACTATGTTATGAATTTAAGTAGACTTTGTGAGGATTAAATAATTTAATGTATGAAGCACACTCAAGTACACAGGATTATGACTACTCCTATACTTTTACTAGTATTACAATAAAATTTAGGTTCGTGGAGATGTTTTCTATTCAAAGGGTACAATAGTGCTTGATGGACACTGTCAATAGGACAAAACGGCACCAACAAATTGGGAAAAGATCTTTACCAATCCTATATCTCATAGAGGGCTAATATTCAATGTATACAAAGAACTCAAGAAGTTAGACTCCAGAGAACCAAA
>NW_022196901.1:17047893-17048193 GCF_008632895.1 Mastomys coucha | reverse complement strand
GGAAGACCAAAATGTGGACATTTCATTCCTTCTTAAAAGGAGGAACAAAATACCCATGGAAAGAGTTGGAGAGACTAACTATGGAGCAGAGACTGAAGGAAGGACAATCCAGTCTGATATAGCTGTCTCCTGAGAGTCTCTGACAGTACCTGACTAATACAGAAGTAGAGGCTCACAGCTATCCATTGAACTGAGTACAGAGATGAAGGAGTTAGAGAAAGGACCAAAGGACTTGAAGGGTTTGCAGCCCCTTAGGAGGAACAACAATATGAACTAACTAGTACCCTCAGAGCTCCCAGG
>NW_022196901.1:17033796-17047677 GCF_008632895.1 Mastomys coucha | reverse complement strand
TGAGGGGAAACTGGGAAAGGAGAAATCACATGACATGTAAATAAAGAAAATATCTTAAAAAAAAACAATAGTGCTTGATGCATCTTGTCTCTTTCTTGATCACTGTTAGATGCTTGGTGACCAATCTCTGGCCTCTTTTGGGTTTAGCAAGTATCATAATGAGTCTTTTGCATCATATTTTTAGTGTTTATTACTCCCCTAATCCAGAATTTTTTTCTTCTTAATTTATACTCCTAACTTAAATATTCTTGTTCAAATTTAAGTGCTTTTTAGAGCTATCTTAGGTCCATTTAGGAACAAGCTGTTACACATAAAAATCAACCAAAGTGCATGCTCCCTGTTGCTCTGTATGCAAGACAACATTTAAAAGACAACAAGGCTGATGATCATGTGTTACCACTCACAGCTGGAGTCTCAGAAACTCATTTCCTGAACCCCCCTGAGGTATTCTTTCAGAAACAGGAGTATAATATCATACTATAGCAAGTTCTGCCCACTCTATGTCTATTGTAGTATTTGCTTCAGTTCTATTACACACACATCACCCAGTATAGAATTTTCTTCATGTTTCTAACAATCTAGAGACTTAATATTTATCTCTTTTAAATTTCAATCTCTAAGTTTCTGATGGTTTGCTTTTCTACCGAAGGAAAGACAAGCACTGAGGTCAGTAGCCCTCTTATCCTAGTCCAGAGAACACTGCTATTTGTGATGACAGCTTTATAGTTTCTCTTCCTTGATCTTTCTGCTCCATTTTCTTGCCCATGTCTCCATCTCAAGCACTTTGCACTGAGGGAAGCAAATCCTCCACAGAGAGTTTTTGCTGCCTCTTAGGGTTTGTTAAGTGAGATGAGAAGTAACATGATTCATCAGGTGTTGAAATTCGCTACTTATAGTCCCTGAGAAAACATACCTACCTGCTATTCAGAACTCTTACTTCTAAAGCAATTAGCACTTCACATTAGAAGTTGAGATGAGAGAGACGAGTGGTACCTCCACCTACAGCCTCATCCATATCCATAAGATGATTACTCTCCAATTATAATTTCCTATCAACCCAACCCTCTTCTTTCATCTGGTTTTCCTCCCAACTCCACTGTTTTAATTTATACTTATTAAGAGAGAAATGGAGCTTCTATACAACTTTTATTTTTATTGGTTCATAACTCTAAGTTTTAATTTTTACATTTTTATTTGAAACTATAATTAATTCATTCTCCTTCCATTTTTCTCTCTAGCCCCTCCCATGTGCCCTCTTACTTTTTCAAAGAAATTGGTGTGTGTGTGTGTGTTTGTATATTTGTGTGTGTGTATGTGTGTGTGTGTGTGTGTGTGTGTGTGTATGTTTGTGTGTGTGTGAGAGAGTATGTCCTGAAAAAGGCTGAGAGTGGGAGAGGTCTTCCTCATGGGAGCAATGCTCTCCTACCTTTGGTGTCCAGTACCAGGTGGTCAGCTTAGAAAGCATGCATATACAAATAGTACTATGCAGACCAAGCAGATTGTAACTATTTAATAACTTATGTTGTTATTGCTTTGCCAGAGTCTCTAGTCATAGTCCTTACTTCACCACCACCCCCTACTGGGATAATGTGCTTGCCTCTAGTAACAACTCCCAGATATTTCTTGCTCCTTCATATCCAGTCAGATCAGATATTATAACATTGTCTTCTATAGGGGAATGATTTCTCCTTTTATCCATTACTTTTATTACTATTATTTATTTATTTATTTATTTATTTATATGATTGTTTGTCTACCTGCTTGTTTGGCCATAGTGTAACAGTGCAACATTTATTCTTAGCATCTTAGCATCTGTTGCTTTGTGTGCTCAAGGTCTATCTTCTGATAGCAACATACAGATAGATGGTTACAACCGGCTCTTCACAGCACAGTACCCTTTTATAACACAACCACTAACACGCAATATTCTTGAGACTGGCAAACAATAATTTTGGCACATAAAAGCTTGAACTGAGAGCTGGGAAGATGACTTGGTGATTAATGAAGCACTTTCTGTTCTGACAGAGCACCTAGGTTTTGTCTCCAACATGGTGGCTTACAACAGTCCTTAACTAGTCCTAGGGGATGTAGTGTCTTCTTATGGTTTCTGCAGGCACCAGGTATGCATGCAATGCACATATATATACACACATACATACAGGCAAAACACATATAAAATTAAAAATAATAAATCTTTAAAAGTAAGTTTTGTTCAGCCAGACAACATGATAAAGGCAACCTAGCACCAAGCTATGACCTGTTTTGGAGTCCCTACACCCACTCAGTGGGTGAAGAGGACCTATTCCCCTCACTTGCCACCCTTTGCATACACACACACACACCATCTGAGAGACACCTAACATAGCATATACTGAGTTACTCAGAGTAACATAGAGGCATCAGATGTGTTTTCTAACCTCATTCCTCAATGCTTGCTATAATAACAATAATCCCAGGACTGCATATTCCCTTAAAAGCAAAGCTTTTAATTCAGAACTAAAACTATAGAAAACATTTGAAGAGTGATAGGCAGACCAAACTAATAGGGTTACAGGGCTTGTTTTTAGAAGGACCCCTTACTGCCCTGGTGAGTTCTTTCAAATAGATTGCTCTTTGCAGAAGAAAAAGTCCTGAATCATTCACTAGATTTTTTATTTCCTTAAAATGTGGCATTAAGCTTTAAATCATTAGATTGAGTTTAACAGATTTTTTTTTTCTTTTTATTTTTAAAGAAGTCCTGGCCAGGCACTGGTGGCGCATGCTTTTAATCCCAGCACTTGGGAGGCAGAAGCAGGCAGATTTCTGAGTTCGAGGCCAGCCTGGTCTACAGAGTGAGTTCCAGGACAGCCAGGGCTACACAGAGAAACCCTGTCTTGAAAAACCAAAAAAATAAAAAATAGAAAAAAATAAATAAATCTATGGGCTAGTGAAATGGCTCGGCGGGTAAGAGCACCTACTGCTCTTCCAAAGGTCGGGAGTTCAAATCCCAGCAACCACATGGTGGCTCACAACCACCCATAATGAAATCTGACGCCCTCTTCTGGTGTGGCTGAAGACAGCTACAGTATACTCATTTACAATAATAATTAAATCTTAAAAAAAAAAAAAAAGAAGTCCTGTTCATAAAACAATCCAAAGCAGAACAAAACAAAGTTTTTTCTTCTACCCTTGCTCAATACCCTTCATGTTTTTGTGTATCTTCTCTAATGCTCATTGCATAGGCGAGCATTTATTTGTAGCTGGTGTTTTCAAGTGGGATACTCTGTATCTGCCTAAGGCCTGTAGAGGTGGGAGGCAGGACAGCGGTCCTCCCCTCTCTCCAACCTGTAGAAGTGGGAGGCAGGACAGCGGTCCTCCCCTCTCTCCAACCTGTAGAAGTGGGAGGCAGGACAGCAGTCCTCCCCTCTCTCCAACCTGTAGAAGTGGGAGGCAGGACAGCGGTCCTCCCCTCTTTCCAACCTGTAGAAGTGGGAGGCAGGACAGCAGTCCTCCCCTCTCTCCAACCTGTAGAGGTGGGAGGCAGGACAGCGGTCCTCCCCTCTTTCCAACCTTGCTTTATTTCACTGTCAGGATAAACCAATATCAATATTAATACCCTTTCCTTTTTTTCTGAGTTTTTAAAATGGGAGGCAATCCTATACTTTATTTGGCAGTTATCTTTTACTACATAATACATGGACCCTCCAAATAATAACCATGAATCTACTCTTTTTTTCTGAACAAATAATATTCTATAGATTAGATAGAACACCAATAATTTCTAGTAAAATAATATATCATTTTTTACAATATTGTGACAAATACCCTTGTAGTTAAATTTTATGTTTCTGAAGTTTTACTCTGGAGCTTATCAAAGATGTCAGTCTTTGCTCTCTGAATTTCCAACATGAGAATCTTAGGCAAAAGGATGTGCATCTGTTACATCTTCAGTAAGATGGCTAATTCATCTGCAGGTTTCTACCGGTGGCATGGAAATATGGTTACAATCAGTCTCAGCATGTCTTGTAATTTGCCTGCTGCTTTCATTTGCCTTTGCTCAGCAGGGTAAACTTTTTTCTTATGAGTATTGGCTATAACAATCATCACTGGATTTCTTCTTCTAGGGATCAGCTGTCCACAGAAGTCATCTCTCAATGTCTAATTGGCTGTTTGTCTTTTGTTGCTGTCAGTGTTGCCTATATAAAACCACTGTACCCTGTGGCCATATTTGTTATCCATACATTTTCCTCCTCAGTGGATGGCTGAGGAAGGGATTTAGATTAATGCCCAGTTTGTGGATCAGACTGTCCAGGTTCAAATTCCATCTTCTTTTTATTTGTGTATAATCTAGGGCTGAACACTCATCATGTGAAATAGGTTCACATTTCATATGACAGAATGGAGATTAAACATATAAGCATAAGTCATGCAGAAATACTATTATCATAGAATAAGCTAATATTTTTTAAATCTTATTTATTTATTTATTTATTTATTTATTTATTTATTTATTTATTATATGTAAGTACACTGTAGCTGTCTTCAGATACCCCAGAAGAGGGCACCAGATCTCATTACGGATGGTTGTGAGCCACCATGTGGTTGCTGGGATTTGAACTCATGACCCTTGGAAGAGCAGTCAGGGCTCTTAACTGCTGAGCCATCTCTCCAGCCCCATAAGCTAATATTTTTATTTGCTATCATTATGCTTCTAACATATTTTGCTCAAAAAGTCTTTTAAATTATTATATAGAATCTGTTTATTAGTTTATTTAATGGATTGTAAAGATTGCTACATTCTTGATTATGCAAACCAATGGCTTTTAAAATGTAAATCTGTTTATTTCAGTGTATTTGTGGAGATGAGAACTGAAGTTTGTAGTTTTCTCTGCACGACTAGCCTACTGTATTTGTATTGTACATATTGAATGAGCTCTGTTGTCCTCCAGCATCTGCAAGGCTGTCCTTATACTTGGTTGTTCCTTCTCTCTCCACGTGATCCCATTACTTTCTTGCCTATTCCTATTGGTTTTGTGATGATAGTATTACAGGAGGTTTAATATTTGATAGGTTAGTCACGTATCAAGATTCCTTTATCAATACGGTTTTCTTAGTTATTATTATTATTATTTGTTTTTTCGAGACAGGATTTCTCTGTATAACCCTGGCTGTCCCGGAATTCACTCTATAAACCATGCTGGCCTCCAACTCAGAAATCTGCCTGTCTCTGCCTCCCAAGTGCTGGGATTAAAGGCATGTGCCACCACTGCCTGGCCTTCTTAGTAATTCTTAAATATTTCAGATTGTCCTTTCAAATGTTATTCAGCACACATGCACACACACACACACATATATATATATATATATATATATATATATACATCATTAAATTATGTTTATCATTAATTTAGATATAAATATTTTGTGCACATATGTGTGTTTATATGTATGTGTACACATTGCATAAGCATGTGTGTGTACATGTGGAGGTTAGAGGGAACTAATATCTATTAATAACTTAATAATAATAATAATAAGGATATTAATATTGATTTTGGATGACATCCTCAGAAATGCCATTCACCTAATTGGGTGGTCGGGAGCCCTGAGGATCTTCCTGTCACCACCTCTGTAGTTATGGTATTGATTAACAATGTGGTCCAGCACAGTTGTCTTTCTTTTTTTCTGAGGAGGATTCAGGCCTTCATGTGTATGTAACATGTTCTTTTCAAACAGAGCTATTCTCCAGCTCATTCTTAGTAATTGCTACATTCTCTTTCACACATGTGGCCATATGTGCTTTTTCAGAACATGCATTTTTTGCTGTCTCTTACCTTAATCAGGTTTCTTCCTCTTCCCCTCCTCTTCCTTTCCTCTTCTCCACTGTCATCCTTCTCATTGAAGCAGCTTTATTTCTCACAGCTTTTCAAATAGAAACATGCAGAGGTGAGAAGGTGAGGTGCAGGAGAGGGAGGGCCAGTGCAAGAGAGGCTGGGCTGGGCTGGCTTGCTTTTAGCTCTGCCTCGCAGGTCTGTCCATCCTTAGTGCTTCAGGATAGTCAGTTGTTTCCCAGCTAACATTGCCAAGGGCAAGCTGGCATGGTGCTGGAATGGCAAGATGCTTCCGCTCCATGCCAGCTCTAATCGATAGAAGCCGTTGCCTGTTTCTCTCTGTGAAGAAAGATTCTGAAAACAACATTTTTGACAGTGGATTCAATTTCCAGATTTGAGTTCAGTTTCGGCTGTTCCTTACTAGCTGTCTCTGGCACATCCTAGGCATTCGACTAGTAATTACTCAAATGAACCTCTGTTGAGTCCTTTTAAGTTCACTGAGCCTGACCATCTGTATCTATAGAACAAAATCATAATAACAGCTCTATGCATTTGCTAAAGATAAAATGAAATGAGTGCCTTTGCATACAAACGTTGCCTCAGCAACAGAATGCTACAATAATGAAACGTGCAACAGGAAACTGAATATTTGACCGTTGACCTGAAAAGTAACCCACTGACCATCCACTGGGCTCCTGTTGCTCTGTTGTTCTGTTTCCTTTTTAATAGTTTAACACCCAATAGTAAGGGAGTAAGAGAAGCTCTGGCAGCATGGACTAGTCACTGAGCTTTGGGGCAGTACATGACGTTTGTCTGACACATGTAAAATATGGCCGCAGGGTCTCCTAAGTCTCTCAACCTCAACTTTGTGTGTGTGTGTGTGTGTGCTTGTGTGTATATGTGTATATACATGTATATATGCACGTATGAAATAAATTCAATATAAATTAGAAACTATAGAAAAATAAATTAGAAATAATAAATGAAGAAATATATATATTCTAACAGTAGTTAGGCCAAGTAGCATATCTGACCATAAAATTATGTTGACCTGACTTAATGTATTTCAGTCTTTGAAATCTCAAGATTTCATCTGCAAGCCAGGTGTTATGGTGCATACTTTAATCCTAGCACTTAGGAAGCAGAGGCAGGTGGATTTCTATGAGTTTAAGGCCAGGTTGGTCTAGATAGCACTAGCCTAATGATTATTCTGATTATTTGATCTTTGAAACATGATTTTCTTCTCCTCTAAGTTTAAATTGTTGTGTTATATTGAAGCTGGCCAAAACTACACCCTAACATTTTGACTTCAAGCTCTTCAAACTGCCAGCAACTGATGCCTACAATATCTGCAACTCAATAAATTTCTGCAGGTCAAGCAATCATGTCTTCTATATTTATTTAATAGTAAATATTAGGTGATGTAATCACTAAGCTACAAATCTTCAATAAATTTGAGGGTGTATATTTGAGTTTCTATCTTAAAGAATATGCCATTCATGTGTTCTTTAACTATTTGTGAACCAATTATGCGATATCTATCTATAGATAGATAGGTTACACACACACACACACACACACACACACACACATATACACATTAAGAGAGAATCGTGTATACCTGGAAAGATATTAAGACAATTAGTTGTTGCAATAAAAATATATATTTAAAATAAATATTAGCAAAGCTTCAGATACTGTGGAAAGGGTAGCAAATCTGTAAGATGAGAAGTCTAGAGATCTAATATAAGATATAAGGACTACAGGCAATAAGAATGTTGCAAGCCTGACCCTAGAGGCATCAGTGTAACCCTCCTTGAGGGCTGATTCTTCAGACCCCGCCTGCCTCTCATAACCACACCTCTCTGCCCACCTCCTGCTATTTGCCACACCTCGCTCCTGGTTCCAGTTACATCGGAAGTCCCACCTCTACAGAGACCAAAGAAGCTGCTGATTGGGCCTATATGCTGATGAACTTGGGGGAGGGGTTTTGCTTCACCTATTCTACCTGTTGGCTTGTAACAAAGAGTTTATTAAAAATGCAAGATGGCTGGGTGACCATACCTCTTGAGTGCTGTCTAATTTTTAAGGTGCCTTCCACATGGGTAAGATTAATTATGGCTAGCCAATTTTCTCCTGACTCCATATTTCCAGAAAACCCTTCCCTATTGTTACTGCTGGACGGTAACACATCAGGTATGACTTCTGAGTCATGTGTGTATCAGTAAGTGGCAGAGAGGAGAGAGGACCTATGAACATCTGAATGGTTAGTAGCCTACTGGTCTCTGAAAACAAGAGATCCTGAGATGGCTACTAGTCTGGTGCCAGAGGGCCTGGACAAGGGGCTAGCCTAAGACAAGCACTAGTCTGGCACTGTGCAGACCTGGGGGTGAGGGGAGGCCATTTTCTAAGATGACTCCTGCCCAGCACCATAATATACGAGTTGGGCATAACACTCTTGAGATGACTCTAGACACTCAGAGGCCCCCAAATGCCACTAAGAGGAGCAAGTAAGTGGTGGAGAAATAGAAGAGAAAGAGAGAAACAGACAGTGAGGAGAAGCAGAACTGGAGGCTTGAGAGTAGTGAGGAACAGCCTGATGTGAGTGGCAGGTGATACCACCTGGGGTCCTAGTCTGTGCTGCCATGCGGGGCCAGGTCTAGGCCCATGGCCCTGCAGCAGCTATCACCAAAGGCCAGGCGGACAGCCCTGGTCTGGACTGCTGCCTATGGACATGTTGATGTCTTAGGGCTATGCAGAGCTGGGCCCACTCCTAATCTGTACACTATGGGAGAGCTGGCCCTAGGGACATGAGATCAGGAGAGCTGACTACACCCCTAGCCAGCTGCAGTTTTAGTTAAGCCATACAAACATGGGAGACCTAACTCTACCAGTTGTCTTTGTGATGGGGTGTGGACAAGGGAGAGATACCCTCTTCCCCCCTTGTACCTCACTACATGTGGCAAGTGGAGATCTGGCCCTGGGGTCATGAAAGCAAGCAAATTGTCCCTGCATACCCCTCACCTGCTGCAGCACATGGGAGAGCAAGCTCCGCACTTTATCTGGGTAGCACAGTAGAGCTGGCCTTGGATGTGAGGATTGTGGATGGACTGGTCCCAAGGATGTAAATAGAGCTGCAGACTGACCAGCTCAGATATTTCCCAGGTCCCAGGCTTGGAGTAGGCCTACCCCAACATTTGCCCCATTAATGAACTGCTAGATTGCATTAAGGGGCCTGCCCTTACATCCAGAACTATGGGATTTCCATGAGACAGGGCAACAGGATATCTGAGAGGAATCCTAGTGAGGTTCCTGTATTATTAATACTATAGCAGAAGCCAGAAGTCTCACACCAGACCATCAACTCGCTGCAATGAATATTTGCAAGCAAAGATATGTGAACAAAAGGATATAGTGTGGGACTCTCTGTGACACACTATAGCTTCCACAAGGAGATTTTTTTCTTTGTTGTGGGGAAAAGTTGCAAGGGTGAAGGACAGGTATGAGGGAAGGGAGAGATGAGTGGGTTGGGGTGTATGATGTGAATTCAGAAAGAAACAATAAAAAGTAAAAAAAAAAAATCCCACATTTTGTAAAGAAAAAAATAATGTCGTATCTGCTATATAGGATTCATATTTGTATATGTAGTTTATATATTATATATACCTTCTACTCTCATGCTCCCCAAAATAGACACAGAAATAAGAAGCTGTGTAGACTGATACATACTTTAACCTGCCTCGCTATGATAACCTTTTATCATCTGTATGCATCCCATGGTAGCATATTGTACACCAAAGTAACTTACTTTTAGTAACAAGACAACTTACTTTGTAAAAGACAAAGCTCCACACTAGTTTGATTTTGGGGACTGGGAGTGTAGCTTAGTGGGTGGAGTGCTTGGCCATCATACACGAGGCCCTGGGTTTGATCTCAAGCAACACTTCAGTGGGGCCAGTGGTACCTGTCTATAATTCAAACACCCGAGGGAATTCAAGGTCAGTCTTAGCTATACAGGGAGTTGGAGGCCAGCCTGGAATGGAATACATGAGACCCTGACAAGAAAGAGAGAGGGAGAAGAGGAGGAGGAGAAAAGGAGAGAGGGGGAGGGAGAAGGAGAGAGGAAGTGAGAAAGGGAGAGAGGTGAGAAGGAGGAGTGGGGAGAGAGGAGAGAAAGGGGAGAGGGAGGGAGAAGGAGGGAGGGAGAGAGGGAAGGAGAGAGAGAGGGAGAGTTAGTCATCGTTTCATGTGGAGCATTGTCCTACTTAAGGTCATTTTGAGGTCAATGATACTTTTCAATGGTGACCCCCTTCACAGGCCTTTCTTCTGTTGGCAACTGTCATTTCCTCCTCTTTCTTTCCTTTTCCTTTGACTAGGAAATCCTAGGGCTGGCCATGGTACCCTGCCTTCATCTATTGCCCACTGGTGAATTACTCACTATGAAATTCAGTGAGAAAGGTTGTCTGTCATACAAGCCTGATATTGTCTTCCCAGAAAGCATCACTTGGAAACATACAAAATTTAGTGTTTTAGTCCCCGAGAGCAAAGCTCACGACCCCACATAGTCCACTGGCCTGTCAGTCATGGGTCAGCTTGTCCACCCAGGTCAAAGGGCTGGACCCTGGAGAGAGGAGTATGTTCCTATCACTGGGAAATCTTTGAACCTTCTAACTGAGAAGCATTTCTTACTTCTCATCATGAGGAGTTCAAACTGTCCTATTTTGTGAAGAAATGCTCACCATGGTACTTGTATGGCTTTTACAGAACCTGCAGTTCACCTACCAAGGAGTTCTGCAAAGGATGCAGGCTGGTTAGACTGGGGTCTCATGAAGAGACATGACATGAATCACACTTGACAGTCAACCTCAAACGTGTGGCTATTTAACTGTGACAGGATTTCTGAGCACTATTGAGAACTACACATTAGGAGAGCATGGAATGCATATTTATCCACTTTCCCAGCTTTCTTACCTGATGACATCCCCCAGAGGTCTAAGATTACTCACACTCCACAGAAAACTATTATAAATACCTTTGACTTGAATTCTACCGAATAGGCAAACAGTTAATGATTTACATCACTGTGAATGTGTTAAATTAGAAATTATTTTTAAATGAAAGATTTTTGTGTGTGATTGTCAATACTCCAAACACACTGTAGAGTAAGGCTGTGTAAACTATATATTCACAAGTAGAATTAGTAAGTTGTGAGTAGGCCATTCAGGCCACAGTTTTGTGAATTAAACTGAGGGATTTCCCAGAAAGAAGGAAAATAAGAAGAGCCATTGTCAAAAATCTAGATTATGCTTGAGAGATCTGATGCTTTAACTGTTATTATAGAATTGGTCACTGCTAGGACAAAGTTTGATACATTTGCTTCTTCTGCTGCATATTCTTCTGAAAATAATGAGAGTGACAATTTTAAAGGCTTCAATTTATCCAAACTACTGTTTGTATAATTCATAAACCAGCCCATTGTATCTTAAAATAAATTATAACTGTAATCTCCAATAATTAACTTTCAGTTATTAGATTCATGAATTGTGTTAAGAGCACATTATTGAATTTTTGCCTTTATGAGTTCTCATGAAATGAAAGTCCAAAGTGCTTTAGTCTTCTGAAGCCCTGAGGGCTCGCTATGCATGTAGAAGACCAGGGTTTGGATAGAGGGTTGAACACAGTCCAAAACCTGGGTGCTGTACTCAAACCATTTGTACTGTTCAATTATTTATAAAACCACCTGGCTTTCAACACATTCAACCACAGACTGAAATTCATTTACATATCTCCATACTGAAGCTCTACTACTAGCCTTATTATAAAAACTCTCTCTAGCAATTTAATGCCAAGCATGTGATGTTTAGCATATTCTTATGAGTTATATAAACAGTAGTGAATAGGCCAACTTGAAGTTTTCACAATAACTTCTTGTGGGCCATCAGGATGGCTCGGCAGTTAAGAGCACTGGGTGTTCTTCCAAAGGACCTGGGTTCATTTCTCAGTACCACAGGGCAGCTCACAGCTGTCTGCAATTCCAGTTCCCGGGCTCCAACAGCCTCACACAGACATGCGTGCAGTGCAGCAGCCTCACACAGACATGCGTGCAGTGCAGCAGCCTCACACAGACATGCGTGCAGTGCAGCAGCCTCACACAGACATGCGTGCAGTGCAGCAGCCTCACACAGACATGCGTGCAGTGCAGCAGCCTCACACAGACATACGTGCAGTGCAGCAGCCTCACACAGACATGCGTGCAATGCAACAGCCTCACACAGACATGCGTGCAGTGCAGCAGCCTCACACAGACATGCATGCAGTGCAACAGCCTCACACAGACATGCGTGCAGTGCAGGCCAAATTCCAATGCATATAAAAGTAACAAAAATAAAATCATTTAAAAGTTGCTTCTTGCAATAGTTTCTGTGACATTGGCAGGCAATGTGTGACACTGTGCTTTATCAGTGACCAGTTTTGTAAATTTGACTACTATATTTCTTTAAATTTTAAGGTAAATTTTGTAAATGGCCTTTTAGTCATTAAATTTTTAATATTAATGAATTTCTCATTAATCTATTTGGGAAAAGATATGATACCAGCTCAAGCAATGTGGGAAACCTGTTTTTGACAGATTTGTTAGGTTGTCCATGATTTGAGTCATGTCCATATTATAGCCATTAAATAAAAAGTAAAGACAAAAACATGCCATTGTATCTACTGTGTGAAAAATAGAATCTCGTAATATCATAGGCATGGAAGTTGCTTATCGCTTCACATTTAGTACTTTGTTTGAAAGTGACCCATGACCCATTTAAGATCAAAGTTCATGCAATTGGCAAGAAATGGTGTCTTTATTGTGTGTCTCTGAGATGTGAAGTCCACAAAAAGGAATTCATAGAAGTAAATTGTTTGGAGTGAACAAGTCCTGTCTAAGCCTTGAAGACTTTCTCAAATGCAAATGAAGACACAGAATGAGAGAAATAAATGATTAGAAGTAGCCAGTTTTATCCTGCACCACCATCAAAACAAAACAAACCAAACAAACCAAAACAAAAACCCCAAACAATTACAATGAGGTACAAATTCCTAGTTCTTGAACATTTTTTATACTGGTTAGAGTGAGTCTCAGGGTCTATGACCACACATTCACTAAGCACGGCAGACATTTACCAGTGTGCTACAAAGACCTAAGTACCAATGTTCCCTGTAACCTGCACATAGCCAAATCATGACACCTGCGTACTTCACATAGCCAGAGCCCATGATGAGGGCAGGTATTTAGCACATCAGAGTCACACATCTGTATGTCTCTTCACTCAATTATAACTCCATCATGGCTTGGCTTGGTGCTTAGCATTCCATAGCTGAACTACATGTAATGAATGAATTACATTCAGTGTAACTTCTCATTAGCAGAGCTCTGAGCATCTATTTCAATGGTTTTTTTTTTTTTTTTTTTTTTTTTTTTTTTTTTTTTTTTTTTTTTGCATGTTAGTTTTCTTTGGAGAAAGTTGGTAGATCTTTCCAATTTTATCTCTTTTTATTGTTGTTGTTGCTACAGAAAACTCACTTTCTAAGCACTATTAATCATCAATTGTATTCCAAAATAATTCTTTTTAGGGTGAAAAATCAGCAGCAAGGTCATGTGCTCTGAGCATGTAAGATCTTTCTAGACTCTCAGGTGTAGTAAGTCACTGATAATGTGAGGAGTATTTTCTCAGAGTGAAGTGCTACTGAATAATTTTCCCATTACATCAGTATACATGGCACTCATCCCAACAATATTAAACAAATCCTTCTTTTTTATTTAACTATACTAGAAAGCTTTGAGGAACATATATTATTCATAGACGATTTCATCATGGAAGTTGCACGCTGAGGATCCAAACAGAAAAAAAAATTATTGTTATTGCTGTTGTTTTAGAGAGCATGGGACTCCTGGCCTCTATTTTACAGTGGTCTAGACCTTTTAGTTAATATAATTAAAATTCATTAGGCTGAGTGTATTGCTCAGTGGCAGAGAGCCTGTTTATAACGTTCATGATTTACCCTGGGTTTGGTCACCTCCCCCCCC